>NC_134470.1:5043946-5111526 GCF_964194025.1 Convolutriloba macropyga
GGGGGGTAGCAGTTTTAGGCAGATATTTTGTTAAGAAATCCGATGAAGGTTCAGAAGTCATGTACGGTTTGTGTTGATTGCGCTGAAGATTGAAAAATAGAAGCGGAATCTGAGGGAGTAAAGAAGTTCCGCATCTTTCAGCACTTGTTTTACGACAATCAGCAATTGATTCAATTTTACCAACCTTGACGTGAAATTGAGACTTCGCTAGACTGAATGTAGAACGGCGTCACATAAAAAGTAAAATTTGCGGAAAAAAATTGTTAGATCAATTCAGTTGAACCAAAAAAGAAACGAAGAACCAAGTGCCACAATTGTTTCTACATCTGAGAGTTTTCAAGCGGATTAATATAAATGAGTCTGCGTGCTTCGGTTGCAAATTGCTATTTCACAATTAACAATATTTCCTAACGTTTTTCTTAATTGCTCGTAATAGGTACAAAATTGGTTTCAGATTTCAGTCCATAAGTTTCGCTGCAACATTTTTCAATAGCACATAATTTACGACATTTTTATTCTGTTACCTTCAAAAAATTGATTTATGGTCGCCTTTTTGGCTAATATTTTGATTTGAACATAAATAAAAAACTGTTTTGTTCGAATTTTGACAATGAAAATTTGGTTGCAGATTTAATGGCAGGTTTTTAAATCAAAAAAGAAAGGGCTACCTTTGTTATGTTTCATGAAGGAGATAAGGCGTTGTTTTCCAATTTTATTAACATCGGCAAAATCGAATAGTTCTGAATTTCGTGGTTGTTTTTCGCTGGAATCTCATACAGTCTGACGTCTTATTTTTGAATACCAATTGGTCAAAAAATTTTTTTTTAACTGCCATTTACAGTCTATCTTGTTCATTTTTCGAGGAACCGTTCAACTAAGTTGAACCCGGAAGCACTCTTTCGTTTTTTTATTTTTTTTGCTGTAATCTTTTTGTTAATCGAGTTATTTTTTTCATTGTATCAGCCCGGAATTTTAAAAAATCTGTAGTACAAAAAATTCAATCAGAAAAAAAAATTGACCAAAACTTGCTCCATTTTAGGAAAAACACATTTCTACAGTGTCCAAAAATGATACTTGAAATTTTTATTTGAAAAGCGAAAGAGAGAAGATCTAATCCTATCATTCTGCAAAAAATGAAGTCTGCGCAAATGATCTTCAGGTTTTGAGTTCCGCTGAAGAAATTTTTGAATTGAGCATAATCTTTTCATGGGTTAGGGAATAGACTATTTTTGAATCATTTTGCTTTATTTCATGCTTTGGACGCCCAAACCTCCACACGAAACATCAGATTAACATTCCAATCGGAAGTCGAGTATAAAAAACGTACTGTTTTTTTGTCGAGATTTTAAACAAATTCATGCGATTGAAATGTGATCACTAGTTAGCTGCATTGCTAATTTGTTTCGATGAAAGTAATTAGTTAATGTATCTCTGATAATTGTCCTTTCATCAGCAATAATAGTACTGGGCCATAACTGGAATTTTTATTTTGGAAAGTTTTAAAAGGCAAAAGCCAAATACATGTTACATTATACTAAAATGCGCTATCTATTGTCAAAAAATGTTAATCATGAAATTAATTTGTTGCATAAGTTACCGCTATATGCGGTTTGAGAAGCATTTTTGTTTTCTTTTTAATATGGTTTTGCTGCTGTAAAAATGGACTCAAAAGTGAGCATCCAGAACTGCCGGTAGAATTGTAAAAAAAGTGAACTCTCTTAAAATAAATACCTCGCCTGGTGGTTTCGCTTTCGTCTGCTCTGAATATTTGATATATAGATTTCTTAGTTGCCTAAAATAATGTGATAATGGGACTTCGCTGGACTTTTTTATGGATTTTGATGGAAACATTGAAGTCAAACTCCAACTTCGGTAGGATGGCTCCCAAGTATAATTTTTCAGAAGACCTTCCAGCTATTTTTTTTGCTCCTGTACAATTTTTTCTCCCTTAAAGTGCCAATATTTCAAATTGCCCTCTTAGGGGAGTTCCAATAGAATAAGTCATCAATTGTACTTTCTGTGTCCCTTTCTGTATCTTTAATTGTTGTTCTCTTTGATTCATCAAAAAGCAATGGCGGCAATCACATTTTTTAGAAACGTGTGAAAATTGTGATACTTTTTATGTTTCGTTTTTGTTTGAGTCTCATACAATATGAAGTTTGGATCAGAAAAGTTTAAAAAAAGGATCAAGATAGAGGACTATTTTGTGTCTATCTAAGTCCTTTTTTGGTGAACTGCATCATGTTGAGACAGAAAGGGTTTTTCCGTTTTCTTAATTTTGTTGTAATAATAAGTTTGTTCTTCGAGACATACTCTACATTGTCACAGCCCTGCAATTTGAAACTGGCTGTAATTTGTGGAACAATTTCACTCATTGCTCTGCGGCAGTTTTTTTGTTCAATCAATTGTCAATTATCAAGGTTGAAGGTGTGAACATTTTGAGTCTCATGATTTTCACAACTTCACCCTTGATAACAAAGATTGAACTTTTCAATAGTAAGAACAAATTCAGACATTCAGTATTTACTATGTTTTCTATTCTGAATAGCGTAAAAAGTGAAATGATCATAATCGGTTCATATTAAAATTACAGACTGAGGAACACTATGATTCAGCGCCGATTTATAACGTTACTATGATCCGGGTATTCACTGCCTCTCGCAACTCTTCTTAATTCTACAGTATATAAATGACCTTGAAAGTTTCATGGTTACTCGCTTTGAAGATGTTTTGTATAAAATAAATTCTGATGCTTGGTTCAAACAAAAACATGCTTGGAGCAGACATTTGAAGTTTTTTAACTATAACTTCTTTAAAGTTTTTATCCTGGATGTTGTGTTACCCTAGATGACAAAACGAAGACTCAGATTGAAACACCGGTACGAAAAACGATAATTACAACAAAGACGGAAAATAGTATTCTTTGTCAACATAAAACAGTATTCTTTGTCCCGCCTTCCCAATAAAAGAAGAGTTTTGAAGCAATTAAATTGCATATTTCTACTTAAATGTATTCAGCATTTTCATGAGCGCTGCACTTGAACAATTGACAAAGAGATAACAACGAGGTAGCGCTCAAAAGGAACTTTGTGAACAGAAAAAGGAAACTATATGATCAGATGACATCAATAAATCAAATAGCAGTAAACAGTATTTCATTAAAAAAATGTTTTAATTGAAAACTGTCATGACAACACAAAAGTGGAATGATAGAAAATTTTTTGTTGAGTTTGTTCATTCAAGACTTTTGCTAAGCAAATCATTGTTGTGAGTACCGTTTTCAAAAACTTTAAAAAAATTGATATAAAGCAGTGCAAAATAATGGCATAATGAAAATAATTCCATAAAGTCTATAAAGTATATAAAATCCTGAAAATAGAATTCATCTCAGAAAATATTAATTGAAGCTGTATTTGGTTTGTTTAAATTATGCTCTGGTGATGAATTAGATATTCTCTGCGCTGTCAAATGATCTTTATGCGGCATCGAATCCCGGATAAAATATATTTTTTTCCTGCTTTTTCGTGGTTGGTTACTCTTCGGAATTGCGTCTTTTTTATTGGCTGGTTTCTTACACATTTACCTCGCATTGAGTCATCATGCCACTTTCCAATTCTGATTGGGAAAAGAAATATAAGGACGGTATTGAGAAGAAGTTATCTGATTGGTCCAAATTTTCATTTCTCAAATGTGTTCTAGTATATTATATGATGATCTGTGCGGGCAGTCAAAATTTTCCTTTTTCTGGGACGGGATACCTACGAATCTGAATTTTCATTACTCACAAATGGCTCTAATATTATATGATGGTGGGCGCCAGAAATGGCGGGTTTTCCATTGAACGATGAATTGTCTGATGATGGCTTGACTGAAAAGTCCTGGAATTGATAACCTGTTCGTTCTGGGATCTGAGAGATGTTTGTCAACAAAGAGGGCATTGTGGCAGGTACTAAAAAAGACGTTTGCAAATCTTTATTCTCATCATGTTCCGACACGCTCTTATCAAGATCTGTAAATTTGACTGCTGTGGATGTTTTTGCTGCTGATTTCATGGCGTTTGTAGTACCCGAAACAGGATGAACATTTCCCCCAATAAGCTTGCTTTTGAACCACTTTTGCATTTTTCGCACAGGATTCTGAACTTTGCGTTTCATTGATTTCACGTGAGTTTTTTGCCCATGATTGTCGCTTGACTTCAGTTTCAAAGGCTCATTTTTCAATGAGTTCTGATTGGTTAAAATTTGGTTCTCTTGAAGAGCTCTGGGGAATAAGTTCCGGGCACAGTTGTATTTTTGATGATGATACAGCCCCATTTTATTGGGGAATGTTCGATCGCAGAAGGGACAATACCCTAACAAAGACACAGGATATTCATTCATCTTGCAACGTTTCACCCCAGAGGTTTCGAACTGCGTGCTGTTCATTGCAGGGAATACACAGCAGGGCAATCCTGATAAAATTTTAAAAAATTTAGCACTGACCAACATCAGTTCTTAACAATTTTGAAATAAGAAAAATTGTAATAGGTTTTCTCTACTAAAATATAATATGATCAAATAATCGTTATGAAATTATTAGAAAACTTCTCAACCAAAAATTAATCATCTACAAAAGTTGCTGATAACTGAAAAAAGTTCCATTTTTATGTGGTCACCACTGGGGGGGGGGGGGGGGGGTAGTTAATTGCGCATATGTCTATTACTTTTTCAGGCTCGAAAAAACTCAAGGTAGTAACTATACTGTCACCATATTTTTTATGTTTTCGTACTGGTTTACTATGTTCCGATAGAAAAAATAACCTAAAATGTGAAATTGGAAATTAGTCTTTTCACTATTGTTAAAAAGTGAGTTGCCTACCTGGTAAAAATAAATTTATTTTTATTAAACGTAGAGCTTTAAGCCGGCGACAACCGATGTTTAATTTGATATTTGGCAGAATGATTTTTAGACTTGTTACTTAAAGTTTGTTACTAAAATGATTTGTTTAAATTGTTAATTGAGTCAATTAGTTAATCAACTGCAAACTTATAATTTCAATTCACTTAATTAAAGCGGGGTAATCGTCTAGTTTTTTGTCTAGTTATTAATTAGAGAGCTTAACATTGAGTTATAAGCTAAGCCAAACTTTATTTGTTGTGAGCATTAGGGCATCGTTTCATAAATCTGCAACTCTCCGTAATTTTGGGTTTCAATTAATCTGTTATGAGTTGGCAATAATCGCTTTAAATTTCCCCTTTTTTCCAACAAATTATTAACCAAATTTCTTGATTGATCGTAATGCAACTGAAATTTCGCTTTAAAAATTATGATAATCGATTAAGTCGATAGGACAAAACTTTGTACTAGGTAAATACGTCAATTTGGCTTCGAAAAGAAATAATGTTGCTCTATTGAGTTTGAAGTTCAAATTCATATTTCATGTGAATTTAATGATAGCTCTAATATTAAACAACCAGGTAAAAAAGTAATCAGCCCCCCCCCCCCCCCCCCCCCGCGTCTTGAAAAAATTCATACGGGAGTGTGATCAAATAAAGCGTGTTTTACCCTGTTAAAGTTTCGCATAAATTTAAATTTGTTGATGTTTATTACTTTATTTTGTTTGAATGATTTGAAGTATTTTTTGTTTCAAGTATATTTAACCGTAGGGTAATAATTTTAATTTACTTGTTGCAAAAAAAAATATATTGGTTACTCTTAAACAAGGTAGCAATTAAAACAATAAAAACTAAGTCGCATTAATACCTCATGAACATCAATTATGAATGTTCATTTTCTATCTGGGCAATTTGGAAGCAGTTTCAGTTCCGGAACCAGGTCGAGGTGTCCAAAGTGATTAGATCAGCGCTTCATGCGCTCGAAATGGTCTGGAAAAGCCGTTGAGCTCAATAAATTCTCTACATTGGTACTTTAACTAAATGGCCGAGGCCACTATATTCGACCCAAAGTCTTTTATTACGTCGACTCATAGTCTTTTAATACCCAATTTCTGTCGACCACGGTCTTTTCATGAGTCGACCGCTAAATTAGGGATAACTGTTTTAAGTTTTCTGAAGTATCAATCTGCTTTTTTTATGGAAAAAAGATCTACGCTTCAAGATACTGGCTCAGATCTGAAGATGAATGAAATTAATTTCACAAATAAACAACTGTTGTTTACTAAAGAACTTAACTCAAATAACATTCCATGAGTTGATTTGAACATATCATTTTACTGACTCGAATTATGGTAATTTTGATGTTATTTTGTCTTCATTTGCAAGTCACTGCAAAGAGCAATAATCAAATTGAGAACATTGATTTAAGACTGGTCAAGGCCAACAATACTCAAAAAAAGTTTGGACAGACAGTTATATCGGCCATTATAAAAGGTCACACTGTAAACGAAAACCAAAACCCGTTCTTTGTTCGCGTCGTCTACAGACATCCTCAAATTTGGTGGAAAATTTGTATCTATCACATTATTAAATAATGCTCCACGCATACAGGAGATTTTTATCAGAAAAAAATACATGTGATCAAAAACTTTTAGCAAGAGGTGACTTTTTGTACAGTTTTGAAAAATTTTGTAATAACTGTTGTTTGTTGTGTTAATTTGTAACCACTGTGTAATTTTTTTATCCCTGATACTCATCATTTTTGGTGCAATTGTTATTATTCGAGCAAATCTTAACTTCCGTCGGTGACCTATAATGGCTATATTTGGTTTGGCTTGTCGTCTATGTCATCAGATAAACATTTCCCACAAGAATTTTATCCAGTTAGTTCTCATTTGATATTTTAATCAGATAAAATTCATCTATCCTGAATTTTTAGGTGTATGATCTGATAAAGCATTTTTTTCTGATTTGGTCATGAAATTTTATTCGACAATTTAGACAAGAAGGCTCGGTAATGAGCGACCGGACATAAGGTTCCGAAACCGCTTATCCACAATTATGACCTAATTGTCTACCAAATGAAGAACAGATAGAAAAACCCAAAAATAATTTTTGAGAATCCCAAAGAACCCGCATTTCTTTTTTTTTTCAAAAAAGTAGTGTATGAGCGAAAAGATAACCTGCAAAGCAAATATTTCAGTGGAGTGAAAAATTAATGCAATAGAGTTAAGACGAACGGCAAAATCAATTAACAACGAAAAACATTATTTACAAAAAAAAGTTTATGTCCATTTTTTTTAAAAAAAAATACATTAATAAAGTTGAAATGGCGTCAGAGAGAATTGAAACTAAACAAACTAACTTGTATTTTACAAGAAAAGATATGGGACCAGTCCATAAAAATTTTGATAACAATTAGACAAAAAGTACAGAAACAGTAAGGTTAAGAAGTTCGCTTAATTTTTTTTTAAATTAAGCTCAAAGTAATGAAAACCTATAGAAAACAAATAAAATATCCCAGCGAACTAAAATCACCAATTCGTCTATAGAAGGGAATTAAGATCTGTCCTAATTCAACTTTTTATACGGCTAAAAAGAACAACAAAAAAAACAACCAAAAATTGCCAGAAAACGCTATCGAAGACCTGAAGCCATATTTTGGCCTTCAACAAAATGTTCAGTTGTGCCTTGTTCAGACACTAATTATAAAATATGTGGCTTTTCTTTAATGAGACTAGGGAATAGATAGACAGAAAAGCAAAATGCAAAATTAAGTAACATTTTGAATCTTTTTGAAACAAAAATATTTCCAAAGGCATGAAAGTCATTAATTATATAAAAAAAATGATTAAACAGGTTCGTTTATTCATCCATGAGAAGCTCATGAGACTTTCAAT
Organism: Convolutriloba macropyga; assembly: GCF_964194025.1. NCBI lineage: Eukaryota > Metazoa > Xenacoelomorpha > Acoela > Convolutidae > Convolutriloba > Convolutriloba macropyga. Next base: position 5,051,721 of record NC_134470.1, read on the forward strand.
TATCCAGAGTATGTCTTGCGTCTACAAAAGAACGTCCAATATGACAAAAATCGAATTCATTTACTTTTTTTGTGAAAAACCAGTGTCGAAGCCAGTAAGGTCATCACGAACTCTTTAAAAATGTTAGATTTTTTGACGCCACTCCCTTTTTGACATCTTTTATTGACACCAGTAATTTCATACATAGTTCACCGACACGAAGTAAAAAAAAACAATAAAAAGAACAAAATTGCGAAAATAATTTTTTTCTTATTTTTTGAAAGTTATTGGTTTTCAAAGTCATGAAAGCCATCAGCTATCTACTATTATCAAAATATCGGTTCATCTATTCGTCCATAAAAAAGCAATGAAACCTGTCATTAAACAGGAAAGTTCATACGATTAAACGAGTCAAACGACAGAGTAGAGACGACAGCTAAAGACATAATTTAATAAATTAATTAAATTTCTCAAGAACGAAGTCTCCAAGCCGTTAAAACGACAATTTCTATCTTTCAGGAGTTTAGTATGTTCAATTGTGTTTTATTTGGACGCCAATAATGTGATATGAGAACTGTCATTAAGGTGATAAGGTAACAAAACTAGGAAACGTAAAAATTCGCAAAATTCTAAAAATAAAAGAAAAATTTGAAATCTAGTAGTATCAAATCCAGAACACAATAACTTAAGGCTTGGAACCGCGTTAGAGACTGAAATTTATATTAGTAGAAAGAGCAAACAGACACTTCGCTACTGACACTACGCTACAAATTGACCAATTTAGGAAAAAAATAGATAAAAAAATAATTACGCGATTATTCATTTAAAAATCGATTATTTTTAATAGTCAAAACGATCATGAGATTTCAAGTTATAAACCAAATGCACTAGCTTGGAGCTGCTTAGAAACTCAGTTCGATCAATCGCTCCTGAGCTTTGATTTGATATGTTCTGTTCTTTAATTAATAAAAAAAATCAGTTTTAAAAAGACCGATTGGTTACAATCCGAATTATTTTTGGATTGTAATAGTCCAAGATTGGTTCAAAATTACCCCTTCTATTGATGTTCGTCCATTAGGAATAATTAAAACTTCATATTTTTTTGATTAGGTTATTAAATATTTAATAACTCAAATATAAGTTCTGCGTTTTTGATAAACAAAGTAGACCAAAGAAGCTTATTTCGTGCTGTTTTTGATGAAAAAGGCTGGATTTTGAAATATTTAGCCAGAATCTTTGACACAAAAAATTAATCACAAAAATCAATATTATTTTTTGTCTTTAAAAATAAATCAACAAATATTATTCTTAAATATTTTCACAAATTTTAGCCAAATTGACGAAAATTTATGCGAAAATTCCGGGAAATGTGAATAAAAACAACGAAATTAACTCTACGTTTCTCAGAAGTTTAAACCTCGATATCTCCTTGTAAAAAACCAAAAAAATAAAATATTTTTATTTCCATATTCTTCGCTTGACGAGTTGCTTTCTAATGATATCACTCTCTAAAGAGATTTAATTACAGAGTCTACAAAGGGTCTAGCCCCTATTTGAGTCTACAAAGATTTTTTTGGTGTTATTTGGGGTTGCAATTTTGGCAAACTTTATCAAAGTAGACCAAATAATCTTATTTCGGCTGTTTTTGATGAAAAAGGCTGAATTTTGAAATTTTTAGCCAGAATTTTTGACAAAAAAAATTTAATCACAATAAACAACAAAACATTTTTGTCTTTAAAAAAAACAACAATACTATTCTTAAAAATTTTCACAAATTTTAGCCAAATTGACAAAAATTTATGCAAAAATTCCGAGAAATGTGAATAAAAACAACGAAATTATCTCTACTATTCTCAGAAGTTTAAACCTCGATAACTCCCTGTAAAACACGAAAAAGTTAAATTTCTTAAATTCCGTATTCTTTGCTTGACGAGCTGCTTTCTAATGACACCAGTCTCTACAAAGAGATTTAATTACAGAGTCTACAAAGAGTCTAGCCCCCATTTGAGTCTACAAAGATTTTGTTAGTGTTATTTGGGGTTGCAATTTTGGCAAATTTAATCAAAGTAGACCAAAGAAGCTTATTTCATGCTGTTTTTGATGAAAAATGCTGGATTTTGAAATTTTTAGCGAGAATTTTTGACAAAAAATTTAATCACAATAATCAACAAATTTTTTTGTCTTTTAAAAAAACAACAATACTTTTCTTAAAAATTTTCACAAATTTTATCCAAAATGACAATAATTTATGCAAAAATTCCGAGAAGTGTGAATAAAACAACGAAATTAAATCTACGTTTCTCAGAAGTATAAGCCTCGATAACTCCCTGTAAAAAACGAAAAAATAAAGTTTTTTAAATTTCATATTCTTTGCTTGACGAGCTGCTTTCTAATGATACCAGTCTCTACAAAGAGATTTAATTACAGAATCTACAAAGAGTCTAGCCCCCATTTGAGTCTACAAATATTTTATAAGTGTTATTTGGGGTTGTAATTTTGGCAAATTTATCAAAGTAGACCAAAGAAGCTTATTTCGTGCTGTTTTTGATGAAAAAGGCTGGATTTTGAAATATTTAGCCAGAATTTTTGACACAAAAATTTAATCACAAAAATCAATAATATTTTTTTGTCTTTTAAAAAAACAACAATACTTTTCTTAAAAATTTTCAAAAAATTTTAGCCAAATTGACGAAAATTTATGCGAAAATTCCGGGAAATGTGAATAAAAACAACGAAATTCACTCTACGTTTCTCAGAAGTTTAAACCTCGATAACTCCTTGTAAAAAACGAAAATATAAGATGTTTTTAATTCCATATTCTTCGCCTGACGAGCTGCTTTCTAATGATATCACTCTCTAAAGAGATTTAATTACAGAGTCTACAAAGGATCTAACCCCCATTTGAGTCTACAAAAATTTTATTGGTGTTATTTGGGGTTACAATTTTGGCAAGTTAATCAAAGTAGACCAAAGAATCTTATTTCGTGCTGTTTTTGATGAAAAAGGCTGGATTTTGAAATTTTTTGCCAGAATTTTTGACAAAAAAATTTAATTACAATAATCAACAAAACTTATTTGTCTTTAAAAAAACAACAATACTATTCTTAAAAATTTTCACAAATTTTAGCCAAATTGACAAAAAATTATGCAAAAATTCCGAGAATTGTGAATAAAAACAACAAAATTATCTCTACTATTCTCGGAAGTTTAAACCTCGATAACTCCCTGTAAAAAACGAAAAAATTAAATTTTTTAAAATTCCATATTCTTTGCTTGACGAGCTGCTTTCTAATGATAGCAGTCTCTACAAAGAGATTTAATTACAGAGTCTACAAAGAGTCTAGCCCCCATTTGAGTCTACAAAGATTTTATTAGTGTTATTTGGGGTTGCATATTTGGCAAATTTAATCAAAGTAGACCAAAAAAGCTTATTTCATGCTGTTTTTGATGAAAAATGCTGGATATTGAAATTTTTAGCCAGAATTTTTGACAAAAAAATTTAATAACAATAATCAACAATTTTTTTTGTCTTTAAAAAAACAACAAAACTTTTCTTAAAAATTTTCACAAATTTTAGCCAAATTGACAAAATTTATGCAAAAATTCCGATAAGTGTGAATAAAACAACGAAATTAAATCTACGTTTCTCAGAAGTGTAAGCCTCGATAACTCCCTGTAAAAAACGAAAAAATAAAAGTATTTTTAATTCCATATTCTTCGCTTGACGAGCTGCTTTCTAAGGATACCAGTCTCTACAAAGAGATTTAATTACAGATTCTACAAACATTGTAGCCGCCATTTGAGTCTACAAATATTTTATTTGTGTTATTTGGGGTTGTAATTTTGCCAAATTTATCAAAATAGACCAAAGAAGCTTATTTCGTGCTGTTTTTGATGACAAAGGCTGGATTTTGAAATATTTAGCCAGAATTTTTGACACAAAAACTTAATCACAATAATCAACAAAACTTTTGTTTCTTTAAAAATAAATCAACAATACTATTCTTAAAAATTTTCACTAATTTTAGCCAAATTGACGAAAATTTATGCGAAAATTCCGGGAAATGTGAATAAAAACAACGAAATTCACTCTACGTTTCTCAGAAAATTAAAGCTCGATAACTCCTTGTAAAAAACGAAAATATAAAATATTTTTAATTCCATATTTTTCGCTTGACGAGCTGCTTTCTAATGATATCACTCTCTAAAGAGATTTAATTACAAAGACTACAAAGGATCTAACCCCCATTTGAGTCTACAAAGATTTTATTGGTGTTATTTGGGGTTACAATCTTGGCAAGTTAATCAAAGTAGACCAAAGAATCTTATTTCGTGCTGTTTTTGATAAAAAAGGCTGGATTTTGAAATTTTTTGCCAGAATTTTTGACAAAAATAATTTAATCACAATAATCAACAAAGCTTTTTTGTCTTTAAAAAAAAACAACAATACTATTCTTAAAAATTTTCATAAATTTTAGCCAAATTGACAAAAATTATGCAAAAATTCCGAGAAACGTGAATAAAAACAACGAAATTATCTCTACTATTCTCAGAAGTTTAAACCTCGATAACTCCCAAAAAAAAACGAAAAAGTTAAATTTTTTAATTCCATATTCTTCACTTGACGAGCTGCTTTCTAATGATACCAGTCTCTACAAGGAGATTTAATTACAGAATCTACAAAGATTCTAGCTCCCCTTTGAGACTACAAAGATTTTATTAGTGTTATTTGGGGTTGCAATTTTGGCAAATTTAATCAAAGTAGACCAAAGAAGATTATTTCATGCTGTTTTTGATGAACAATGCTGGATTTTGAAATTTTTAGCCAGAATTTTTGACAAAAAAAAAATTAATCACAATAATCAACAAATTTTTTTGTCTTTAAAAAAAACAACAATACTCTTCTTAAAAATTTTCACAAATTTTAGCCAAATTGACAACAATTTATGCAAAAAGTCCGAGAATTGTGAATAAAAAAATGAAATAAATCTACGTTTCTCAGAAGTTTAAGCCTCAATAACTCCCTGTAAAAAACGAAAAAAAACAAATATTTTTAATACCATATTCTTTGCTTGACGAGCTGCTTTCTAATGATACCAGTCTCTACAAAGAGATTTAATTACAGAGTCTACAAAGATTCTAGCCCCCATTTGAGTCTACAAAGATTTATTCAGTGTTATTTGGGGTTGCAATTTTGGCAAATTTAATCAAAGTAGACCAAAGAAGCTTATTTCATGCTGTTTTTGATGAACAATGCTGGATTTTGAAATTTTTAGCCAGAATTTTTGACAAAAAAAAATTTAATCACAATAATCAACAAATTTTTTTGTCTTTAAAAAAAACAACAATACTCTTCTTAAAAATTTTCACAAATTTTAGCCAATTCGACAAAAATTTATGCAAAAATTCCGAGAAGTGTGAATAAAACAACGAAATTAAATCCACGTTTCTCAGAAGAGTAAACCTCGATAACTCCCTGTAAAAAACGAAAAAATAAAGTATTTTTAATTCCATATTCTTCGCTTGACGAGCTGCTTTCTAAAGATACCAGTCTCTACAAAGAGATTTAATTACAGAATCTACAAAGATTCTAGCCCCCATTTGAGTCTACAAATATTTTATTAGAGTTATTTGGGGGTTGTAATTGTGCCAAATTTATCAAAGTAGACCAAAGAAGCTTATTTCGTGCTGTTTTTGATGAAAAAAGCTGGATTTTAAAATTTTTAGCCAGAATTTTTGACACAAAAAATAATCACAAAAATCATTAATATTTTTTTGTCTTAAAAAAAAACAACAAAACTTTTTTAAAAAATTTTTACAAATTTTAGCCAAATTGACAAAAATTTATGCAAAAATTCCGAAAATTGTGAATAAAACAATGAAATTAAATCTACGTTTCTCAGAAGTGTAAGCCTCGATGACTCCCTGTAAAAAAAAACGAAAATATAAAGTATTTTTAATTCCGTATTCTTTGCTTGACGAGCTGCTTTCTAATGATACCAGTCTCTACAAAGAGATTTAATTACAGAATCTACAAAGAGTCTAGCCCCCATTTGAGTCTACAAATATTTTATTAGTGTTATTTGGGGTTGTAATTTTGGCAAATTGAAACAAAGTAGACCAAAGAAGCTTATTTCGTGCTGTTTTTGATGAAAAAGGCTGGATTTTGAAATATCTAACCAGAATTTTTGAAAAAAAAAATTAATTACAATAATCAACAAAACTTTTTTGTTTTTAAAAAAAACAATACTATTATTAAAAATTTTCACAAATTTTAGCCAAATTGACAAAAATTTATGCAAAAATTCCGAGAATTGTGAATAAAACAACGAAATTAAATCTACGTTTCTCAGAAGTTTAAGCCTCGATAACTCCCTGTAAAAAACGAAAAAAAATAAATATTTTTAATACCATATTCTTTGCTTGACGAGCAGCTTTCTAATGATACCAGTCTCTACAAAGAGATTTAATTACAGAATCTACAAAGAGTCTAGCCCCCATTTGAGTCTACAAAGACTTATTCAGTGTTATTTGGGGTTGCAATTTTGGCAAATTTAACCAAAGTAGACCAAAGAAGCCTATTTCGTGCTGTTTTTGATGACAAAAGCTGGATTTTGAAATAATTAGCCAGAATTTCGGACAAAAAAATTTAATCACAATAATCAACAAAACTTTTTTGTCTTTAAAAAACAACAATACTATTCTTAAAAATTTTCACAAATTTTAGCCAAATTGACAAAATTTATGCAAAAATTCCAAGAAATGTGAATAAAAACAACGAAATTATCTCTACTATTCTCAGAAGTTTAAACCTCGATAACTCCCTGTAAAAAACTAAAAAATTAAAATTTTTTAATTCCATATTCTTTGCTTGACGAGCTGCTTTCTAATGATACCAGTCTCTACAAAGTGATTTAAATACAGAAACTACAAGGAACCTAGCCCCCCTTTGAGTCTACAAAGATTTTATTAGTGTTATTTGGGGTTGCAATTTTGGCAAATTTAATCAAAGTAGACCAAAGAAGCTTATTTCATGCTGTTTTTGATGAAAAATGCTGGATATTGAAATTTTTAGCCAGAATTTTTGACAAAAAAATTTAATAACAATAATCAACAATTTTTTTTGTCTTTAAAAAAACAACAAAACTTTTCTTAAAAATTTTCACAAATTTTAGCCAAATTGACAAAAATTTATGCAAAAATTCCGAGAAGTGTGAATAAAACAATGAAATTAAATCTTCGTTTCTCAGAAGTGTAAGCCTCGATAACTCCCTGTAAAAAACGAAAAAATAAAGTATTTTTAATTCCGTATTCTTCGCTTGACGAGCTGCTTTCTAATGATACCAGTCTCTACAAAGAGATTTAATTACAGAATCTACAAAGATTCTAGCCCCCATTTGAGTCTACAAAGATTTTATTAGTGTTATTTGGGGTTGCAATTTTGGCAAATTTAAAAAAATTGAATCACAAAAATCAATAATATTTTTTTGGTCTTTAAAAAAAACAACAAAACTATTCTTAAGAATTTTCACAAATTTTAGCCAAATTGACAAAAATTTATGCAAAAATTCCGAGAATTGTGAATAAAACAATGAAAATAAACATACGTTTCTCAGAAGTGTAAGCCTCGATAACTCCCTGTAAAAAACGAAAATATAAAGTATTTTTAATTCCGTATTCTTCGCTTGACGAGCTGCTTTCTAATGATACCAGTCTCTACAAAGAGGTTTAATTACAGAATCTACAAAGAGTCTAGCCCCCATTTGAGTCTACAAATTTTTTATTAGTGTTATTTGGGAGTGTAATTTTGGCAAATTGAAACAAAGTAGACCAAAGAATCTTATTTCGTGCTGTTTTTGATGAAAAAGGCTGAATTTTGAAATATCTAGCCAGAATTTTTGAAAAACAAAAATTAATCACAATAGTCAACAAAACTTTTGTGTCTTTAAAAATAAATCAACAATACTGTTCTTAAAAATTTTCACAAATTTTAGCCAAATTGACAAAGATTTATGCAAAAGTTCCGGGAAATGTGAATAAAAACAACAAAATTATCTCTAATGTTCTCAGAAGTTTAAACCTCGATAACTCCCTGTGAAAAACTAAAAAATATATTTTTTTAACTGCATTTTCTTTGCTTGACGGGCTGCTTTCTAATGATACCAGTCTCTACAAAGAGATTTAATTACAGAGTCTACAAAGAGTCTAGCCCCGATTTGAGTCTACAAAGATTTTATTAGTGTTATTTGGGGTTGCAGTTTTGGCAAATTGAATTAAAGAAGAACATAGAAGCTTATTTCGTGCTGTTTTTGATGAAAAAGGCTGGATTTTGAAATATCTAGCCAGAATTTTTGAAAAAAAATTTAATCACAGTAATCAACAAAACTTTTTTGTCTTTTAAAAAAACAACAATACTTTTCTTAAAAATTTTCACACATTTAAACCAAATTGACAACAATTTATGCAAAAATTCCGAGAATTGTGAATAAAACAACGAAATTATCTCTACGTTTCTCAGAAGTTTAAACCTCGATAACTCCCTGTGAAAAACGAAAAAACAAAATATTTTTAATACCATATTCTTCGCTTGACGAGCTGCTTTCTAATGATACCAGTCTCTACAAAGAGATTTAATTACAGAATCTACAAAGATTCTAGCCCCCCTGTGAGTCTACAAAGATTTAATTAGTGTTATTTGGGGTTGCAATTTTGGCGAATTTATTCGAAGTAGACCAAAGAAGCTTATTTCAGGCTGTTTTTGATGAAAAATGCTGGATTTTGAAATATTTATTCAGAATTTTTGACAAAAAATTTTAATCACAATAATCAACAAAACTTTTTGTCTTAAAAAAACAATACTATTATTAATAATTTTCACAAATTTTAGCCAAATTGGAAAAAAATTTATGCAAAAATTCCGAGAATTGTGAATAAAACAACGAAATTAAATCTACGTTTCTCAGAAGTTTAAGCCTCGATAACTCCCTGTAAAAAACGAAAAAATAAACGATTAAAATATTTTTAATTACATATTCTTCGCTTGACGAGCTGCTTTCTAATGATACCAGTCTCTACAAGGAGATTTAATTACAGAATCTACAAAGATTCTAGCTCCCCTTTGAGACTACAAAGATTTTATTAGTGTTATTTGGGGTTGCAATTTTGGCAAATTTAATCAAAGTAGACCAAAGAAGCTTATTTCAGGCTGTTTTTGATGAAAAATGGTGGATTTTGAAATATTTAGTCAGAATTTTTGACAAAAAAATTTAATCACAATTATCAACAAAATTTTTTGTCTTTAAAAATAAATCATCAAAACTGTTCTTGAAAATTTTCACAAATTTTAGCCAAATTGACAAAAATTTATGCAAAAATTCCGAGAAATGTGAATAGAAACAACGAAATTATCTCTACCGTTCTCAGAAGTTTAAACCTCGATAACTCCTTGTAAAAAACTGAAAAATTAAATTTTTTAATTCTATATTCTTTGCTTGACGAGCTGCTTTCTAATGATGCCACTCTCTACAAAGAGATTTAATTACAGAATCTACAAAGAGTCTAGCCCCCTTTGAGTCTACAAAGGCTTAATTAGTGTTATTTGGGGTTGCAATTTTGGCAAATTTAATCAAAGTAGACCAAAGCAGCTTATTTCGTGCTGTTTTTGATGAAAAAGCCTGGATTTTTAAATAATTAGCCAGAATTTCTGACAAAAAAATTTAATCACTATAATCAACAAAACTTTTTGTCTCTAAACAAAACAACAATACTATTCTTGAAAACTTTCACAAATTTTAGCCAAATTCACAAAAATTTATGCGAAAATTCCGAGAATTGTGAATAAAACAACGAAATTAAATCTACGTTTCTCAGAAGTTTAAGCCTCGATAACTCCCTGTAAAAAACGAAAAAATTAAATTTCTTTAATTCCATATTCTTTGCTTGACGAGCTGCCTTCTAATGATACCAGTCTCTACAAAGAGATTTAATTACAGAGTCTACAAAGAGTCTAGCCCCGATTTGAGTCTACAAAGATTTTATTAGTGTTATTTGGGGTTGTAATTTTGGCAAATTTAAACAAAGTAGACCAAAGAAGCTTATTTTGTGCTGTTTTTGATGAAAAAGGCTGGATTTTGAAATATCTGGCCAGAATTTTTGAAAACAAAGTTTAATCACAATAATCAACAAAACTTTTGTTGCTTTAAAAAAAAAATCAACAATACTATTCTTAAAAATTTTCACAAATTTTAGCCAAATTGACAAAAATTTATGCAAAAATTCCGAGAACTGTGAATAAAAACAACAAAATTATCTCTACTGTTCTCAGAAGTTTAAACCTCGATAACTCCCTTTAAAAAACTAAAAAATTAAATTTTTTTAATTCCATATTCTTTGCTTGACGAGCTGCTTTCTAATGATACCACTCTCTACAACGAGATTTAATTACAGAATCTACAAGGAGTCTAGCCCCCCTTTGAGTCTACAAAGACTTATTCAGTGTTATTTGGTGTTGCAATTTTGGCACAATAAATCAAAGTAGACCAGAGAAGCTTATTTCGTTTTGTTTTTGATGAAAAAAGCTAGATTTTGAAATACTTAGCCAGAATTTCTGACAAAAAAATTTAATCGCAATAATCAACAAAACTTTTTTGTCATTAAAAAAACAACAAAACTATTCTTAAAAATTTTCAAAAATTTTAGCCAAATTGACCAAAAATTCATGCAAAAAATTCCGAGAATTGTGAATAAAACAACGAAATTAAATCTACGTTTCTCAGAAGTTTAAGCCTCGATAACTCCCTGTAAAAAACGAAAAAATTAAATTTCTTTAATTCCATATTCTTTGCTTGACGAGCTGCCTTCTAATGATACCAGTCTCTACAAAGAGATTTAATTACAGAGTCTAAAAAGAGTCTAGCCCCCCATTTAAGTCTACAAAGATTTTATTAGTGTTATTTGGGGTTGCAATTTTGGCAAATTTAATCAAAGTAGACCAAAGAAGCTTATTTTGTGCTGTTTTCGATGAAAAAGGCTGGATTTTGAAATATCTGGCCAGAATTTTTGAAAACAAAGTTTAATCACAATAATCAACAAATCTTTTGTGTCTTTAAAAATAAATCAACAATACTATTCTTAAAAATTTTCACAAATTTTAGCCAAATTGACAAAAATTTATGCAAAAATTCCGAGAATTGTTAATAAAAAACAACGAAATTATCTCTACTGTTCTCAGAAGTTTAAACCTCGATAACTCCCTGTAAAAAACAAAAAAAAAATAAAATATTTTTAATTCCATATTCTTCTCTTGACGAGCTGCTTTCTAATGATACCAGTCTCTACAAAGAGATTTAATTACAGAATCTACAAGGAACCTAGCCCCCATATGAGTCTACAAAGATTTTATTAGTGTTATTTGGGGTTGCAATTTTGGCAAATTTAACCAAAGTAGACCAAAGAAGCTTATTTTGTGCTGTTTTTGATGGAAGAGGCTGGATTTTGAAACTTTTAGCCAGAATTTTTGACAAAAAATTTTAATCACAATAATCAAAAAACCTTTTGTCTTAAAAAAACAACAATACTATTCTTAAAAATTTTCACAAATTTTAGCCAAATTGACAAAAATTTATGCAAAAAATTCCGAGAATTGTGAATAAAGCAACGAAATTAAATCTACGTTTCTCAGAAGTTTAAGCCTCGATAACTCCCTGTAAAAAGCTAAAAAATTGATTTTCTTCAATTCCATATTCTTTGCTTGACGAGCTGCTTTCTAATGATACCACTCTCTACAAAGAGACTTAAATACAGAATCTACAAAGAATCTAGCCTTCCTTTGAGTCTACAAAGACTTAATCAGTGTTATTTGGGGTTGCATTTTTCTGCACATTAAATCAAAGTAGACCAAAGAAGCTTATTTCGTGCTGTTTTTGATGAAAAAAGCTGGATTTTGAAATATTAAGCCAGCATTTTTGACAAAAAATTTTAATCATAATAATCAACAAAACTTTTTTGTCTTTAAAAAAAAACAACAATACTATTCTTAAAAATTTTCACACATTTAAACCAAATTGACAACAATTTATGCAAAAGTTCCGAGAATTGTGAATAAAACAACGAAATTAAATCTACATTTTTCAGAAGTTTAAGCTTCGATAACTCCCTGTAAAAAACAAAAAAAAAATAAAATATTTTTAATTCCATATTCTTCTCTTGACGAGCTGCTTTCTAATAATACCAGTCTCTACAAAGAGATTTAATTACAGAATCTACAAGGAACCTAGCCCCCATATGAGTCTACAAAGATTTTATTAGTGTTATTTGGGGTTGCAATTTTGGCAAATTTAACCAAAGTAGACCAAAGAAGCTTATTTTGTGCTGTTTTTGATGAAAAAAGCTGGATTTTGAAATAATTAGCCAGAATTTTTGACAAAAAATTTTAATCACAATAATGAACAAAACTTTTTTTGTCTTTAAAAAAAACAACAATACTATTCTTAAAACTTTTCACACATTTAAACCAAATTGACAAAAATTTATGCAAAAGTTCCGAGAATTGTGAATAAAACAACGAAATAAATCTACGTTTCTCAGAAGTTTAAGCCTCGATAACTCCCTGTAAAAAACCAAAAGAATAAAATATTTCTAATTGCATATTCTTCGCTTGACGAGCTGCTTTCTAATGACACCAGTCTCTACAAAGAGATTTAATTACAGAGTCTACAAAAAGTCAAGCCCCCATTTGAGTCTACAAAGATTTTATTAGTGTTATTTGGGGTTGCAATTTTGGCAGATTGAATCAAAGTAGAACAAAGAAGCTTATTTCGTGCTGTTTTTGATGAAAAAAGCTGGATTTTGAAATAATTAGCCAGAATTTCGGACAAAAAAATTTAATCACAATAATCAACAAAACCTTTTGTCTTAAAAAAACAACAATACTATTCATAAAAATTTTCACAAAAATAAGACAAATTGACAAAAATTTATGCAAAAATTCCGAGAAATATGAATAAAAAGAACGAAATTATCTCTACTATTCTCAGAAGTTTAAACCTCGATAACTCCCTGTAAAAAACTAAAAAATCAATTTTTTTAATTCCATATTCTTTGCTTGACGAGCTGCTTTCTAATGATACCAGTCTCTACAAAGAGATTTAATTACAGAGTCTACAAAAAGTCAAGCCCCCATTTGAGTCTACAAAGATTTTATTAGTGTTATTTGGGGTTGCAATGTTGGCAAATTGAATCAAAGTAGAACAAAGAAGCTTGTTTCGTGCTGTTTTTGATGAAAAATGCTGGATTTTGAAATAATTAGCCAGAATTTTTGACAAAAAATTTTAATCACAATAATGAACAAAACTTTTTTTGTCCTTAAAAAAAACAACAATACTATTTTTAAAAATTTTCACAAATTTTAGCCAAATTGACAACAATTTATGCAAAAATTCCGAGAATTGTGAATAAAACAACGAAATAAATCTACGTTTCTCAGAAGTTTAAGCCTCGATAACTCCCTGTAAAAAACGAAAAGAATAAAATATTTCTAATTCCATATTCTTCGCTTGACGAGCTGCTTTCTAATGATACCAGTCTCTACAAAGAGATTTAATTACAGAGTCTACAAAAAGTCAAGCCCCCATTTGAGTCTACAAAGATTTTATTAGTGTTATTTGGGGTTGCAATTTTGGCAAATTGAATCAAAGTAGAACAAAGAAGCTTATTTCGTGCTGTTTTTGATGAAAAAAGCTGGATTTTGAAATAATTAGCCAGAATTTCTGACAAAAAAATTTAATCACAATAATCAACAAAACCTTTTGTCTTAAAAAAACAACAATACTATTCTTAAAAATTTTCACAAAATTAAGACAAATTGACAAAAATTTATGCAAAAATTCCGAGAAAAGTGAATAAAAAGAACGAAATTATCTCTACTATTCTCAGAAGTTTAAACCTCGATAACTCCCTGTAAAAAACTAAAAAATCATTTTTTTAAATTCCATATTCTTTGCTTGACGAGCTGCTTTCTAATGATACCACTCTCTACAAAGAGATTTAATTACAGAATGTACAAAGAGCCTAGCCCCCCTTTGAGTCTACAAAGACTTATTCAGTGTTATTTGTGGTTGCAATTTTGGCAAATTTAATCAAAGTAGACCAAAGAAGCTTATTTCGTGCTGTTTTTGATGAAAAAAGCTGGATTTTGAAATAATTAGCCAGAATTTCTGACAAAAAAATTTAATCACAATAATCAACAAAACTTTTTTGTCTTTAAAAAAAACAACAATACTATTCTTAAAAATTTTCACACATTTAAACCAAATTGACAAAAATTTACGCAAAAGTTCCGAGAATTGTGAATAAAACAACGAAATTAAATCTACGTTTCTCAGAAGTTTAAGCCTCGATAACTCCCTGTAAAAAACGAAAAAATTAAATATTTTTAATTCCATATTCATCGCTTGACGAGCTGCTTTCTAATGATACCATTCTCTACAAAGAGATTTAAATACAGAATTTACAAAGAGTCTAGACCCCATTTGAGTCTACAAAGATTTTATTAGTGTTATTTGGGGTTGCAATTTTGGCAAATTTAATCAAAGTAGACCAAAGAAGCTTATTTCGTGCTGTTTTTGATGAAAAAGGCTGGATTTTGAAATATTTAGCCAGAATTTTTGACAAAAATTTTTAATAACAATAATCAACAAAACTTTTTTGTATTTAAAAAAAACAACAATACTATTCTTAAAAATTTTCACACATTTAAACCCAATTGACAAAAATTTATGCAAAAATTCCGAGAATTGTGAATAAAACAACGAAATTAAATCTACGTTTTTCAGAAGTTTAAGCCTCGATAACTCCCTGTAAAAAACCAAAAAAAATAAAATATTTTTAATTCCATATTCTTCTCTTGACGAGCTGATTTCTAATGATACCAGTCTCTACAAAGTGATTTAATTACAGAAACTACAAGGAACCTAGCCCCCATTTGAGTCTACAAAGATTTTATGAGTGTTATTTGGGGTTGCAATTTTGGCAAATTTAACCAATGTAGACCAAAAAAAGCTTATTTTGTGCTGTTTTTGATGAAAAAGGCTGGATTTTGAAATTTTTAGCCAGAAATTTTGACAAAAAAATTTAATCACAATAATCAACAAAATTTTTTTGTCTTTAAAAAAAACAACAATACCATTCGTAAAAATTTTCACAAATTTTAGCCAAATTATCAAAAATCTATGCAAAAATTCCGAGAATTGTGAATAAAACAACGAAATTAAATCTACATTTCCCAGAAGTTTAAAACTTGATAACTCCCTGTAAAAAACGAAAAAAATAAAATATTTTTAATTCCATTTTCTTCTCTTGACGAGCTGCTTTCTAATGATACCAGTCTCTACAAAAGGTTTAATTACAGAGTCTACAAAGAGTCAAGCCCCCATTTGAGTCTACAAAGATTTTAATGGTGTTATTTGGGGTTGCAGTTTTGGCAAATTGAATCAAAATAGAACATAGAAGCTTATTTCGTGCTGGTTTTGATGAAAAAGGCTGGATTGTGGAATATTTAGCCAGAATTTTTGACGAAAAAAATAATCACAATAATCAACAAAACTTTTTTGTCTTTTAAAAAAACAACAATACTTTTCTTAAAAATTTTCACAAATTTTAGCCAAATTGACAAAAACTTATGCAAAAATTCCGAGAATTGTGAATAAAACAACGAAATTAAATCTACGTTTCTCAGAAGTTTAAGCCTTGATAACTCCCTGTAAAAAACGAAAAAAAAATAAAAAATTTTTAATTCCATATTCTTCTCTTGACGAGCTGCTTTCTAATGATACCAGTCTCTACAAAGTGATTTAATTACAGAATCTACAAGGAACCTAGCCCCCATTTGAGTCTACAAAGATTTTATTAGTGTTATTTGGGGTTGCAATTTTGGCAAATTTAACTAAAGTAGACCAAAGTAGCTTATTTTGTGCTGTTTTTGATGAAAAAGGCTGGATTTTGAAACTTTTAGCCAGAATTTTTGACAAAAAAATTTAATCACAATAATCAACAAAACCTTTTGTCTTAAAAAAACAACAATACTATTCTTAAAAACTTTCACAAAATTAAGCCAAATTGACAAAAACTTATGCAAAAATTCCGAGAAATGTGAATAAAAACAACGAAATTATCTCTACTATTCTCAGAAGTTTAAACCTCGATAACTCCTTGTAATAAACTAAAAAATTAAATTTTTTAACTCCGTATTCTTTGCTTGACGAGCTGCTTTCTAATGATACCAGTCTATACAAAGAGATTTAATTACAGAGTCTACAAAGAATCTAGCCCCCATTTGAGTCTACAAAGATTTAATTAGTGTTTTTTCGGGTTGCAGTTTTGGCAAATTTAATCAAAGTAGACCAAAGAAGCTTATTTCGTGCTGTTTTTGATGAAAAAACTGGATTTTGAAATATTTAGCCAGAAATTTTGACAAAAAAAACTTAATCACAATAATCAACAAAACTTTTGTCTTTAAAAAAAACAACAATACTATTCTTAAAAATTTTCACAAATTTTAGCCAAATTGACAAAAATTTATGCAAAAATTCCGAGAAGTGTGAATAAAACAACGAAATTAAATCTACGTTTTTCAGATAACTCCCTCGATAACTCCCTGTAAAAAACGGAAAAAAAAATATTTTTAATTCCATATTCTTTGCTTGACGAGCTGCTTTCTAATGATACCAGTCTCTACAAAGAGATTTGATTACAGAGTCTCAAAGAGTCTAGCCCCCATTTGAGTCTACAAAGATTTTGTTAGTGTTATTTGGGGTTGTAATTTTGGCAAATTTAAACAAAGTAGACCAAAGAAGCCTATTTCGTGCTGTTTTTGATGAATAAGGCTGGATTTTGAAATATCTAGCCAGAATTTTTGAAAAAACAATTAATCACAATAATCAACAAAACTTTTGTGTCTTTAAAAATAAATCAACAATACTATTCTTAAAAATCTTCACAAATTTTAGCCAAATTGACAAAAATTCATGCAAAATTCCGAGAAGTGTGAATAAAACAACGAAATTAAATCTACGTTTCTCAGAATTTTAAGCCTCGATAACTCCCTGTAAAAAACGAAAAATTAAAATATTCCTAATTCCATATTCTTCGCTTGACGAGCTGCTTTCTAATGATACCAGTCTCTACAAAGTGATTTAATTACAGAATCTACAAGGAACCTAGCCCCCATTTGAGTCTACAAAGATTTTATTAGTGTTATTTGGGGTTGCAATTTTGGCACAATAAATCAAAGTAGACCAGAGAAGCTTATTTCGTTTTGTTTTTGATGAAAAAAGCTAGATTTTGAAATACTTAGCCAGAATTTCTGACAAAAAAATTTAATCACAATAATCAACAAAACTTTTGTGTCTTTAAAAATAAATCAACAATACTATTCTTAAAAATTTCCACAAATTTTAGCCAAATTGACAAAAATTTATGCAAAAACTCCGGGAAATGTGAATAAAAACAACGAAATTAAATCTACGTTTCTCAGAGGTTTAAGCCTCGATAACTCCCTGTAAAAAACGATAAATAAAAAATTTTTAATTCCATATTCTTCGCTTGACGAGCTGCTTTCTAATGATACCAGTCTCTACAAAGAGATTTAATTACAGAGTCTTCAAAGAGTCAAGCCCCCATTTGAGTCTACAAAGATTTTTTTAGTGTTATTTGGGGTTGCAATTTTGGCAATTTAAATCAATGTAGAGCAAAGAAGCTTATTTCGTGCTGGTTTTGATGAAAAAGGCTGGGTTTTGGAATTTTTAGCCAGAATTTTTGACAAAAAAAATTAATCACAATAATCAAAAAAACTTTTTTGTCTTTAAAAAAGAACAACAATACTATTCCTAAAAATTTTCACAAATTTTAGCCAAATTGACAAAAATTCATGCAAAATTCCGAGAAGTGTGAATAAAACAACGAAATTAAATCTACGTTTCTCAGAAGTTTAAGCCTCGATAACTCCCTGTAAAAAACGAAAAATTAAAATATTCTTAATTCCATATACTTCGCTTGACGAGCTGCTTTCTAATGATACCAGTCTCTAGAAAGAGATTTAATTACAGAGTATACAAAGAGTCAAGCCCCCATTTGAGTCTACAAAGATTTTAATAGTGTTGTTTGGGGTTGCAATTTTGGCAAATTGAATCAAAGTAGAACATAGAAGTTTATTTCGTGCTGGTTTTGATGAAAAAGGCTAGATTTTGGAATATTTAGCCAGAATTTTTGACAAAAAAATTTAATCACAATAATCAACAAAACTTTTTTGTCTTTTAAAAAAACAACAATACTATTCTTAAAAATTTTCACAAATTTTAGCCAAATTGACAAAAATTTATGCAAAAATTCCGAGAATTGTGAATTAAACAACGAAAGTGAATCTACGTTTCTGAGAAGTTTAAGCCTCGATAACTCGCCGTAAAAAACAAAAAAATTAAATTTTGTAAATTCCATATTCTTTGCATGACGAGCTGCTTTCTAATGATACCAGTCTCTACAAAGAGATTTAATTACAGAGTATACAAAGAGTCCAGCCCCCATTTGAGTCTACAAAGATTTTTTTAATGTTATTTGGGGTTGCAATTTTGGCAATTTGAATCAATGTAGAACAAAGAAGCTTATTTCGTGCTGGTTTTGATGAAAAAGACTGGGTTTTGGAATATTTAGCCAGAATTTTTGAAAAAAAAAATTTAATCACAATAATCAACAAAACTTTTGTGTCTTTAAAAATAAATCAACAATACTATTCTTTAAAATTTTCACAAATTTTAGCCAAATTGACAAAAATTTATGCAAAAATTCCGAGAATTGTGAAATAAACAACGAAATTGAATCTACGTTTCTGAGAAGTTTAAGCCTCGATAACTCGCCGTAAAAAACAAAAAAATTAAATTTATTAAATTCCATATTCTTTGCTTGACGAGCTGCTTTCTAATGATACCAGTCTCTACAAAGAGATTTAATTACAGAGTCTACAAAGAGTCCAGCCCCCATTTGAGTCTACAAAGATTTTATTAGTGTTATTTGGGGTTGCAGTTTTGGCAAATTGAATCAAAGTAGAACATAGAAGCTTATTTCGTGCTGTTTTTGATGAAAAAGGCTGGATTTTGAAATATCTAGCCAAAATTTTTGAAAAAAAATTTAATCACAGTAATCAACAAAACTTTTTTGTCTTTTAAAAAAACAACAATACTTTTCTGAAAAATTTTCTCAAATTGTAGCCAAATTGACAAAAATTTATGCAAAAATTCCGAGAAGTGTGAATTAAACAACGAAATTAAATCTACGTTTCTCAGATAACTCCCTCGATAACTCCCTGTAAAAAACGAAAAAAAAAATATTTTTAATTCCATATTCTTTGCTTGACGAGCTGCTTTCTAATGATACCAGTCTCTACAAAGAGATTTAATTACAGAGTCTACAAAGAGTCTAGCCCCCATTTGAGTCTACAAAGATTTTATTAGTGTTATTTGGGGTTGTAATTTTGGCAAATTTAAACAAAGTAGACCAAAGAAGCTTATTTCGTGCTGTTGTTGATGAAAAAGGCTGGATTTTGAAATATTTAGCCAGAATTTTTGACAAAAAAATTTAATCACAATAATCAACAAAAATTTTTTGTCTTTAAAAAAAACAACAATACTATTCCTAAAAATATTCACAAATTTTAGCCAAATTATCAAAAATTTAAGCAAAAATTCCGAGAATTGTGAATAAAACAACGAAATTAAATCTACATTTCCCAGAAGTTTAAAATTCGATAACTCCCTGTAAATAACGAAAAAATAATATATTTTTAATTCCATATTCTTCGCTTGACGAGCTGCTTTCTAATGATACCAGTCTCTACAAAGAGATTTAATTACAGAGTCTAAAAAGAGTCAAGCCCCCATTTGAGTCTACAAAGATTTTATTAGTGTTATTTGGGGTTGCAGTTTTGGCAAAATGAATCAAAGTAGAACATAGAAGCTTTTTTCGTGCTGTTTTTGATGAATAAGGCTGGATTTTGAAATATCTAGCCAAGAATTTTTGAAAAAAAATTAATCACAATAATCAACAAAACTTTTGTGTCTTTAAAAATAAATCAACAATACTATTCTTAAAAATCTTCACAAATTTTAGCCAAATTGAAAAAATTTTTGCAAAAAATCTGGGAAATGTGAATAAAAACAACGAAAATAAGTCTACGTTTCTCAGAAATTTAAGCCTCGATAACTCCCTGTAAAAAACGAAAAAATAAAATATTATTAATTCCATATTCTTCGCTTGACGAGCTGCTTTTCAATCTTACCTGTATCTACAAAGAGATTTAATTACAGAGTCTGAAATGAGTCTAGTCCCATTTGAGTCTACAAAGATTTTATTAGTGTTTTTTGGGGTTGTAATTTTGGCAAATTTAAACAAAGTAGACCAAAGAAGCTTAATTCGTGCTGTTGTTGATGAAAAGGCTGGATTTTGAAATATTTAGCCAGAATTTTTGACAAAAAAAATTTAATCACAATAATCAACAAAAATTTTTTGCCTTTAAAAAAAACAACAATACTATTCCTGAAAATTTTCACAAATTTTAGCCAAATTATCAAAAATTTATGCAAAAATTCCGAGAATTGTGAATAAAACAACGAAATAAATCTACATTTCCCAGAAGTTTAAAATTCGATAACTCCCTGTAAATAACGAAAAAAAATATATTTTTAATTCCAAATTCTTCGCTTGACGAGCTGCTTTCTAATGATACCAGTCTCTACAAAGAGATTTAATTACAGAGTCTACAAAGAGTCAAGCCCCCATTTGAGTCTACAAAGATTTTATTAGTGTTATTTGGGGTGGCAGTTTTGGCAAATTGAATTAAAGTAGAACATAGAAGCTTATTTCGTGCTGTTTTTGATGAAAAAGGCTGGATTTTGAAATATCTAGCCAGAATTTTTGCAAAAAAATTTAATCACAATAATCAACAAAACTTTTTTGTCTTTTAAAAAAACAACAATACTTTTCTCAAAAATTTTCTCAAATTGTAGCCAAATTGACAAAAATTTATGCAAAAGTTCCGAGAAGTGTGAATAAAACAACGAATTTAAATATACGTTTCTCAGATAACTCCCTCGATAACTCCCTGTAAAAAACGAAAAAAATAAAATATTTTTAATTCCATATTCTTTGCTTGACGAGCTGCTTTCTAATCATACCAGTCTCTACAAAGAGATTTAATTACAGAGTCTACAAAAAGTCTAGCCCCCGTTTGAGTCTACAAAGATTTTATTAGTGTTATTTGGGGTTGTAATTTTGGCAAATTTAAACAAAGTAGACCAAAGAAACTTATTTCGTGCTCTTTTCGATGAAAAAGGCTGGATTTTGAATTATCTAGCCAGAATTTTTGAAAAAAAAATTAATCACAATAATCAACAAAACTTTTGTGTCTTTAAAAATAAATCAACAATACTATTATTAAAAACTTTCACAAATTTTAGCCAAATTGACAAAATTTTTGCAAAAGATCTGGGAAATGTGAATAAAAACAACGAAAATAAATCTACGTTTCTCAGAAGTTTAAGCCTCGATAACTCCCTGTAAAAAACGAAAAAACAAAATATTATTAATTCCATATTCTTCGCTAGACGAGCTGCTTTCTAATGATACCAGTCTCTACAAAGAGATTTAATTACAGAGTCTACAAAGAGTCAAGCCCCAATTTGAGTCTACAAAAATTTTATTAGTGTTATTTGGGGTTGCAGTTTTGGCAAATTGAATTAAAGAAGAACATAGAAGCTTATTTCGTGCTGTTTTTGATGAAAAAGGCTGGATTTTGAAATATCTAGCCAGAATTTTTGAAAAAAAATTTAATCACAGTAATCAACAAAACTTTTTTGTCTTTTAAAAAAACAACAATACTTTTCTGAAAAATTTTCTCAAATTGTAGCTAAATTGACAAAAATTTATGCAAAAATTCCGAGAAGTGTGAATAAAACAACGAAATTAAATCTACGTTTCTCAGATAACTCCCTCGATAACTCCCAGTAAAAAACGAAAAAAAAATATTTTTAATTCCATATTCTTTGCTTGACGAGCTGCTTCAAATTACAGAGTCTACAAAGAGTCAAGCCCCAATTTGAGTCTACAAAAATTTTATTAGTGTTATTTGGGGTTGCAGTTTTGGCAAATTGAATTAAAGAAGAACATAGAAGCTTATTTCGTGCTGTTTTTGATGAAAAAGTCTGGATTTTGAAATATCTAGCCAGAATTTTTGCAAAAAAATTTAATCACAATAATCAACAAAACTTTTTTGTCTTTTAAAAAAACAACAATACTTTTCTTAAAAATTTTCTCAAATTGTAGCCAAATTGACAAAAATTTATGCAAAAGTTCCGAGAAGTGTGAATAAAACAACGAAATTAAATCAACGTTTCTCAGATAACTCCCTCGATAACTCCCTGTAAAAAACGAAAAAAAAATATTTTTACTTCCATATTCTTTGCTTGACGAGTCTACAAAGAGTCTAGCCCCCATTTGAGTCTACAAAGATTTTGTTAGTGTTATTTGGGGTTGTAATTTTGGCAAATTTAAACAATGTAGACCAAAGAAGCCTATTTCGTGCTGTTTTTGATGAAAAAGGCTGGATTTTGAAATATCTAGCCAGAGTTTTTGAAAAAAAAATTAATCACAATAATCAACCAAAACTTTTGTGTCTTTAAAAATAAATCAACAAAAATATTCTTAAAAATTTCCACAAATTTTAGCCAAATTGAAAAAAATTTATGCAAAAACTGCGGGAAATGCGAACAAAAACAACGAAATTAAATCTACGTTTCTCAGAAGTTTAAGCCTCGATAACTCCCTGTAAAAAACGAAAAAATAAAATATTTTTAATTCCATATTCTTCGCTTGACGAGCTGCTTTCTAATGATACCAGTCTCTACAAAGAGATTTAATTACAGAGTCTACAAAGAGTCAAGCCCCCATTTCAGTCTACAAAGATTTTATTAGTGTTATTTGGGGTTGCAATTTTGGCAAATTGAATCAAACTAGAACAAAGAAGCTTATTTTGTGCTGGTTTTGATGAAAAAGGCTGGGTTTTGGAATATTAAGCTAGAATTTTTGACAAAAAAATTTTATCACAATAATCAACAAAACTTTTTTGCCTTTAAAAAAACAACAATACTATTCTTAAAAATTTCCACAAGTTTTAGCCAAATTGACAAAAATTTATGCAAAAACTGCGGGAAATGTGAATAAAAACAACGAAATTAAATCTACGTTTCTCAGAAGTTTAGGCCTCGATAACTCCTGTAAAAAACGAAAAAAATAAAATATTTTTAATTCCATATTCTTCGCTTGACGAGCTGCTTTCTAATGATACCAGTCTCTACAAAGAGATTTAATTACAGAGTCTACAAAGAGTCAAGCCCCCATTTCAGTCTACAAAGATTTTTTTAGTGTTATTTGGGGTTGCAATTTTGGCAAATTGAATCAAACTAGAACAAAGAAGCTTATTTTGTGCTGGTTTTGATGAAAAAGGCTGGGTTTTGGAATATTTAGCCAGAATTTTTGACAAAAAAATTTTATCACAATAATCAACAAAACTTTTTTGCCTTTAAAAAAAACAACAATACTATTCTTAAAAATTTTCACAAATTTTAGCCAAATAGACAAAAATTCATGCAAAGATTCCGAGAAGTGTGAATAAAACAACAAAATTAAATCTACGTTTCTCAGAAGTTTAAGCTTCGATAACTCCCTGTAAAAAACGAAAAAAAAATATTTTTAATTCCATATTATTCGCTTGACGAGCTGCTTTCTAATGATACCAGTCTCTACAAAGAGATTTAATTACAGAGACTACAAAGAGTCAAGCCCCCATTTGAGTCTACAAAGATTTTATTAGTGTTATTTGGGGTTGCAATTTTGGCAAAAAGAATCAAAGTAGAAAATAGAAGCTTATTTCGTGCTGGTTTTGATGAAAAAGGCTGGATTTTGGAATATTTAGCCAGAATTTTTGACAAAAAAATTTAATCACAATAATCAACAAAACTTTTTTGTCTTTTAAAAAAACAACAATACTATTCTTAAAAATTTTCACAAATTTTAGCCAAATTGACAAAAAATTATGCAAAAATTCCGAGAATTGTGAATTAAACAACGAAATTGAATCTACGTTTCTGAAAAGTTTAAGCCTCGATAACTCGCTGTAAAAAACGAAAAAATTATATATTTTAAATTCCATATTCTTTGCTTGACGAGCTGCTTTCTAATGATACCAGTCTCTACAAAGATATTTAATTACAGAGTCTACAAAGAGTCTAGCCCCCATTTGAGTCTACAAAGATTTTTATTAGTGTTATTTGGGGTTGTAATTTTGGCAAATTTAAACAAAGTAGACCAATGAAGCTTATTTCGTGCTGTTTTTATGAAAAAGGCTGGATTTTGAAATATCTAGCCAGAATTTTTGAAAAAAAAATTTAATCACAATAACCAACAAATTTTTGTGTCTTTAAAAATGAATCAACAATACTATTCTTAAAAATTTTCACAAATTTTAGCCAAATTGACAAAATTTTTGCAAAAAATCTGGGAAATGCCAATAAAAACAACGAAAATAAATCTACGTTTCTCAGAAGTTTAAGCCTCAATAACTCCCTGTGAAAAACGAAAAAATCAAATATTTTTACTTCCATATTTGTCGCTTGACGAGCTGCTTTCTAATCTTACCTGTATCTACAAAGAGATTTAATTACAGAGTCTAAAAAGAGTCTAGCCCCCTTTGAGTCTACAAAGACTTAATTAGTGTTATTTGGGGTTGCAATTTTGGCAAATTTAATCAAAGTAGACCAAAGAAGCTTATTTCGTGCTGTTGTTGATGAAGAAGGCTGGATTTTGAAATATTTAGCCAGAGTTTTTGACAAAAAAATTTAATCACAAAAATCAGCAAAATTTTTTTGTCTTTAAAAAAAACAACAATACTATTCTTAAAAATTTTCACAAATTTTAGCCAAATTGACAAAAAATTTATGCAAAAATTCCGGGAAATGTGAATAAAATCAACGAAATTAAATCTACGTTTCTCAGAAGTTTAAGCCTCGATAACTCCCTGTAAAAAACGAAAAAATTAAACATTTTTAATTCCATATTCTTTGCTTGACGAGCTGCTCTCTAATGATACCAGTCTCTACAAAGAGATTTAATTACAGAATCCAAAAAGAGTCTAGCCCCATTTGAGTCTACAAAGACTTTATTAGTGTTATTTGGGGTTGTAATTTTGGCAAATTTAAACAAAGTAGACCAAAGAAGCTTATTTCGTGTTGTTTTTTATGAAAAAGGCTGGATTTTGAAATATTTAGCCAGAATTTTTGACAAAAAAATATAATCACAATAATCAACAAAACTTTTTTGTTTTTTTAAAAAAACAACAATACTATTCTTAAAAATTTTCACAAATTTTAGCCAAATTGACAGAAATTTATGCAAAAATTCCGGGAAATGTGAATAAAACAATGAAATTAAATCTACTTTTCTCAGAAGTTTAAGCCTCGATAACTCCTTGTAAAAAACTAAAAAATTAAATTTTTTTTAACTCCGTATTCTTTGCTTGACGAGCTGCTTTCTAATGATACCACTCTCTACAAAGAGATTTTATTACAGAGTCAACAAAGGGTCTAGCCCCCTCGACTATACAAAGATTTTATTAGTGTTATTTGGGGTTGTAATTTTGGCAAATTTATTCAAAGTAGGCCAAAGAAGCTTATTTCGTGCTGTTTTTGATGAAAAAGGCTGGATTTTGAAACATTTAGCCAGAATTTTTGACAAAAAAATTTAATCACAATAATCAACAAAACTTTTTTGATTTAAAAAAAAACAACAATACTATTCTTAAAAATTTTCACAAATATTAGCCAAATTGACAAAAATTTATGCGAAAATTCCGAGAAATGTGAATAAAAACAACAAAATTAAATCTACTTTTCTCAGAAGTTTCAGCTTCGATAACTCCCTGTAAAAAACGAAAAAACAAAACATTTTTAATTCTATATTCTTCGCTTGACGAGCTGCTTTCTATTCTTACCAGTATCTACAAAGAGATTTATTTACAGAGTCCAAAAAAAGTCTAGCCCCATTTGAGTCTGCAAAGACTTTATTAGTGTTATTTGGGGTTGTAATTTTGGCAAATTTAAACAAAGTAGACCAAAGAAGCTTATTTCGTGCTGTTTTTGATGAAAAAGGCTGGATTTTGAAATATTTAGCCAGAATTTTTGACAAAAAAATTTAATCACAGTAATCAACAAAACTTTTTTGTTTTTTTTTTTAAAAAAACAATACTATTCTTAAAAATTTTCACAACTTTTAGCCAAATTGACAAAAATTTATGCAAAAATTCCTGGAAAAGTGAATAAAACAACGAAATTAAATCTACGTTTCTGAGAAGTTTAAGCCTCGATAACTCCCTGTAAAAAACAAAAAAATAAAATATTTTTAATTCCAAATTCTTCGCTTGACGAGCTGCTTTCAATTGTTACCAGTATCTTCAAAGATATTTAGTTACAGAGACTACAAAGAGTCTAGCCCCCTTGTGAGTCTACAAATATTTTATTAGTGTTATTTGGGGTTGTAATTTTGGCAAATTTAAACAAAGTAGACCAAAGAAGCTTATTTCGTGCTGTTTTTGATGAAAAAGAATGGATTTTGAAATATCTAGCCAGAATTTTTGAAAAAAAATTTATTCACAATAATCAACAAAACTTTTGTTTCTTTAAAAATAAATCAACAATACTGTTCTTAGAAATTTTCACAAATTTTAGCCAAATTGACAAAAAAATTATGCAAAAATTCCGGGAAATGCGAATAAAACAACGAAATTAAATCTACGTTTCTAAGAAGTTTTAGCCTCGATAACTCCCTGTAAAAAACAAAAAAATAAAATATTTTTAATTCCATATTCTTCGCTTGACGAGCTGCTTTCAATTGTTACCAGTATCTACAAAGAGATTTAATTACAGAGTCCAAAAAGAGTCTAGCCCCATTTGAGTCTACAAAGACTTTATTAGTGTTATTTGGGGTTGTAATTTTGGCAAATTTAAACAAAGTAGACCAAAGAAGCTTATTTCGTGCTGTTTTTGATGAAAAAGGCTGGATTTTGAAATATTTAGCCAGAATTTTTGACAAAAAAATTTAATCACAACAATCAACAAAACTTTTTTGATTTTAAAAAAAACAACAATACTGACGAGCTGCTTTCTAATCTTACCAGTATCTACGAAGAGATTTAATTACAGAGTCCAAAAAGAATCTAGCCCCATTTGAGTCTACAAAGACTTTATTAGTGTTATTTGGGGTTGTAATTTTGGCAAATTTAAACAAAGTAGACCAAAGAAGCTTATTTCGTGCTGTTTTTGATGAAAAAGGCTGGATTTTGAAATATTTAGCCAGAATTTTTGACAAAAAAATTTAATCACAACAATCAACAAAACTTTTTTGATTTTTAAAAAAAAACAATACTATTCTTAAAAATTTTCACAACTTTTAGCCAAATTGACAAAAATTTATGCAAAAATTCCTGGAAATGTGAATAAAACAACGAAATTAAATCTACGTTTCTAAGAAGTTTTAGCCTCGATAACTCCCTGTAAAAAACGAAAAAATAAAATATTTTTAATTCCATATTCTTCGCTTGACGAGCTGCTTTCTAATCTTACCAGTATCTACAAAGAGATTTAATTACAGAGTCCAAAAAGAGTCTAGCCCCATTTGAGTCTACAAAGACTTTATTAGTGTTATTTGGGGTTGTAATTTTGGCAAATTTAAACAAAGTAGACCAAAGAAGCTTATTTCGTGCTGTTTTTGATGAAAAAGGCTGGATTTTGAAATATTTAGCCAGAATTTTTGACAAAAAAATTTAATCACAACAATCAACAAAACTTTTTTGATTTTAAAAAAAACAACAATACTGACGAGCTGCTTTCTAATCTTACCAGTATCTACAAAGAGATTTAATTACAGAGTCCAAAAAGAGTCTAGCCCCATTTGAGTCTACAAAGACTTTATTAGTGTTATTTGGGGTTGTAATTTTGGCAAATTTAAACAAAGTAGACCAAAGAAGCTTATTTTGTGCTGTTTTTGATGAAAAAGGCTGGATTTTGAAATATTTAACCAGAATTTTTGACAAAAAAATTTAATCACAACAATCAACAAAACTTTTTTGATTTTAAAAAAAACAACAATACTATTCTTAAAAATTTTCACAACTTTTAGCCAAATTGACAAAAATTTATGCAAAAATTCCTGGAAATGTGAATAAAACAACGAAATTAAATCTACGTTTCTCAGAAGTTATCGATAACTCCCTGTAAAAAACAAAAAAAAAATAAAATATTTTTAATTCCAAATTCTTCGCTTGACGAGCTGCTTTCAATTGTTACCAGTATCTTCAAAGATATTTAGTTACAGAGACTACAAAGAGTCTAGCCCCCTTGTGAGTCTACAAAGATTTTATTAGTGTTATTTGGGGTTGTAATTTTGGCAAATTTAAACAAAGTAGACCAAAGAAGCTTATTTCGTGCTGTTTTTGATGAAAAAGGCTGGATTTTGAAATATTTAGCCAGAATTTTTGACAAAAAAATTTAATCACAACAATCAACAAAACTTTTTTGATTTTAAAAAAAACAACAATACTATTCTTAAAAATTTTCACAACTTTTAGCCAAATTGACAAAAATTTATGCAAAAATTCCTGGAAATGTGAATAAAACAACGAAATTAAATCTACGTTTCTCAGAAGTTATCGATAACTCCCTGTAAAAAACAAAAAAAAATAAAATATTTTTAATTCCAAATTCTTCGCTTGACGAGCTGCTTTCAATTGTTACCAGTATCTTCAAAGATATTTAGTTACAGAGACTACAAAGAGTCTAGCCCCCTTGTGAGTCTACAAAGATTTTATTAGTGTTATTTGGGGTTGTAATTTTGGCAAATTTAAACAAAGTAGACCAAAGAAGCTTATTTCGTGCTGTTTTTGATGAAAAAGGCTGGATTTTGAAATATTCAGCCAGAATTTTTGACAAAAAAATTTAATCACAACAATCAACAAAACTTTTTTGATTTTAAAAAAAACAACAATACTGACGAGCTGCTTTCTAATCTTACCAGTATCTACAAAGAGATTTAATTACAGAGTCCAAAAAGAATCTAGCCCCATTTGAGTCTACAAAGACTTTATTAGTGTTATTTGGGGTTGTAATTTTGGCAAATTTAAACAAAGTAGACCGAAGAAGCTTATTTCGTGCTGTTTTTGATGAAAAAGGCTGGATTTTGAAATATTTAGCCAGAATTTTTGACAAAAAAATTTAATCACAACAATCAACAAAACTTTTTTGATTTTAAAAAAAAAAATACTATTCTTAAAAATTTTCACAACTTTTAGCCAAATTGACAAAAATTTATGCAAAAATTCCTGGAAATGTGAATAAAACAACGAAATTAAATCTACGTTTCTAAGAAGTTTTAGCCTCGATAACTCCCTGTAAAAAACGAAAAAATAAAATATTTTTAATTCCATATTCTTCGCTTGACGAGCTGCTTTCTAATCTTACCAGTATCTACAAAGAGATTTAATTACAGAGTCCAAAAAGAGTCTAGCCCCATTTGAGTCTACAAAGACTTTATTAGTGTTATTTGGGGTTGTAATTTTGGCAAATTTAAACAAAGTAGACCAAAGAAGCTTATTTCGTGCTGTTTTTGATGAAAAAGGCTGGATTTTGAAATATTTAGCCAGAATTTTTGACAAAAAAATTTAATCACAACAATAAACAAAACTTTTTTGATTTTAAAAAAAACAACAATACTGACGAGCTGCTTTCTAATCTTACCAGTATCTACAAAGAGATTTAATTACAGAGTCCAATAAGAGTCTAGCCCCATTTGAGTCTACAAAGACTTTATTAGTGTTATTTGGGGTTGTAATTTTGGCAAATTTAAACAAAGTAGACCAAAGAAGCTTATTTCGTGCTGTTTTTGATGAAAAAGGCTGGATTTTGAAATATTTAGCCAGAATTTTTGACAAAAAAATTTAATCACAACAATCAACAAAACTTTTTTGATTTTAAAAAAAACAACAATACTATTCTTAAAAATTGTCACAACTTTTAGCCAAATTGACAAAAATTTATGCAAAAATTCCTGGAAATGTGAATAAAACAACGAAATTAGATCTACGTTTCTCAGAAGTTATCGATAACTCCCTGTAAAAAACAAAAAAAATAAAATATTTTTAATTCCAAATTCTTCGCTTGACGAGCTGCTTTCAATTGTTACCAGTATCTTCAAAGGTATTTAGTTACAGAGACTACAAAGAGTCTAGCCCCCTTGTGAGTCTACAAAGATTTTATTAGTGTTATTTGGGGTTGTAATTTTGGCAAATTTAAACAAAGTAGACCAAAGAAGCTTATTTCGTGCTGTTTTTGATGAAAAAGGCTGGATTTTGAAATATCTAGCCAGAATCTTTGAAAAGAAAATTTAATCACAATAATCAACAAAACTTTTGTGTCTTTAAAAATAAATCAACAATACTATTCTTTAAAATTTTCACAAATTTTAGCCAAATTGACAAAAATTTATGCAAAAATTCCTGGAAATGTGAATAAAAAGAACGAAATTAAATCTACGTTTCTCAGAAGTTTAAGCCTCGATAACTCCCTGTAAAAAATGAAAATATACAATATTTTTAATTCCATATTCTTCGCTTGACGAGCTGCTTTCTAATCTTACCAGTATCTACAAAGAGATTTAATTACAGTGTCTAAAAAGAGTCTAGCCCCATTTGAGTCTACAAAGATTTTTTTAGTGTTATTTGGGGTTGTAATTTTGGCAAATTTAAACAAAGTAGACCTAAGACGCTTATTTTGTGCTGTTTTTGATGAAAAAGGCTGGATTTTGAAATACTTAGCCAATATTTTCGACAAAAAAATTTAATCACAATAATCAACAAAACTTTTTGTTTTTAAAAAAAACAACAATACTATTCTTAAAAATTTTCACAAATTTTAGCCAAACTGGCAAAAATTTAATGCAAAAATTCCGGGAAATGTGAATAAAACAACGAAATTAAATCTACGTTTCTGAGAAGTTTAAGCCTCGATAACTCCCTGTAAGAACAAAAAAATGAAATATTTTTAATTCCATATTCTTCGCTTGACGAGCTGCTTTCTAATGTTACCAGTATCTACAAAGAGATTTAATTACAGAGTCTACAAAGAGTCTAGCCCCCTTGTGAATCTACAAAGATTTTATTAGTGTTATTTGGGGTTGTAATTTTGGTAAATTTAATCAAAGTAGACCAAAGAAGCTTATTTCGTGTTGTTTTTGATGAAAAAGGCTGGATTTTTAAAAGTTTAGCCAAAATTGTTGACAAAAAAATTTAATCACAATAGAAAACAAAAATTTTTGTCTTTAAAAACAAATCAACAGTACTATTTTCAAAAATTTTCACAAATTTTAGCCAAATTGACAAAAATTTAAGCAAAAATTCCGGGAAATGTGAATAAAAACAACAGAATTAACTCTACGTTTCTCAGAATTTTAAGCCTCGATAACTCCCTGTAAAAAACAAAAAAATGAAATTTTTTTAATGCCATATTCTTCGCTTGACGAGCTGCTTTCTAATGTTACCAGTATCTACAAAGAGATTTAATTACAGAGTCTACAAAGAGTCTAGCCCCCTTGTGAATCTACAAAGATTTTATTAGTGTTATTTGGGGTTGTAATTTTGGCAAATTTAATCAAAGTAGACCAAAGAAGCTTATTTCGTGTTGTTTTTGATGAAAAAGGCTGGATTTTTAAAAGTTTAGCCAAAATTGTTGACAAAAAAATTTAATCACAATAAAAAACAAAATTTTTTTGTCTTTAAAAATAAATCAACAGTACTATTTTCGAAAATTTTCGCAAATTTTAGCCAAATTGACAAAAATTGAAGCCAAAATTCCGGGAAATGTGAATAAAAACAACAGAATTAACTCTACGTTTCTCAGAAGTTTAAGCCTCGATAACTCCCTGTAAAAAACGAAAAAATAAAATATTTTTAATTCCATATTCTTCGCTTGACGAGCTGCTTTCTAATGATACCACTCTCTACAAAGAGATTTTATTACAGAGTCAACAAAGGGTCTAGCCCCTTTTGACTCTACAAAGGTTTTATTAGTGTTATTTGGGGTTGTAATTTTGGCAAATTTATTCAAAGTAGGCCAAAGAAGCTTATTTCGTGATGTTTTTGATGAAAAAGGCTGGATTTTGAAACATTTAGCCAGAATTTTTGACAAAAAAATTTAATCACAATTATCAACAAAACTTTTTGTCTTTAAAAATAAATCAACAATACTATTCTTAAAAATTTCCACAAATTTTAGCCAAATTGACAAAAATTTGTGCAAAAACTCCGGAAAATGTGAATAAAAACAGCGAAATTAACTCTACGTTTCTCAGAAGTTTAAACCCCAGTAACTCCCTGTAAAAAAAACGAAAAAATAAAATATTTTTAATTCCATATTCTTCGCTTGACAAGCTGCTTTCTAATGATACCAGTCTCTACTCTCTTCGATGAATATATCGCTTGGCGAAAAGCGAATACTGTCTGAACAAAAAAAAACCATTTGAGTATATAGTTCCTCCCACCTCAAGAGGGGTCGTAACAAAAAGCGCTGTATGTTAACTTTTTAAAGACTAAATTCTCGGAATCGAAGATCATTTGTTATACCCTCTTACTGTAACATTAGGTGGTAATCCCAATGATTGCGCGGTGTCAGCTTTTGACAAACGTTTGCAAATTCGTCAATCCCAATGAATTGATCGAAAAACTTTTTGTTAGATCTGAGTTTTTTTAATCGTGCAAGATCTGGTACGAAGATTTATTATAAGGTAAGACCTATAGTCTAGAGAAAATAATTCCTTTTCCAGGAAAGAAGAACATTTAAAAGAGCCTGAAGCACCAAATCTAATACACTAAGTTTTCGGACTAAACTTCTTTAGTATTTGATTTTTTGCATCGTCCTATTAACCGTTTTTTTCTTGAAACCATTTTTATGACTTAATATATATTTTTAGATCCTCATTTATCAGACGCCATATGACTCTAGGGATAAGAAAAGCCTTTTTATTTTTTTTTCACCGTTATGCTCCAGTAAATTTGTTCCAGCTTGTCACCTTTTTCAGAACCATGTGTTTAAGATTAGGGTTATAAATGTTTGTAAACATTTGTGACAGAAAGAGATTTTAGTTCAAATTTCCGTCGCGATTTTTGACGATGCCAGTTTTAGACCGACGTGGACATTAGTGACAAAATTTTACCTAACTTGTCGCACCATACTGTCAAAATTTTGCCACACTCTCTAACTTGTCGTCGCCTACTGTTGTCCGTGGTTGCAATCTAATAACTAAGATCAAGTCAATTAGACCGAAAGGAAAGAGAGCCTAATTGGTTATTACTTCCATAAATGTCCTTCAGTATGCTAATTGTAGATTAAGAAGAAAATTATTAGTTCTGCATATGATTCAAACCAGCCATTTGAATTTTTAAATTGGCTTTCAGTCAATTACTTTAAAAGTTAGAAAAATGAAGTTGTGGGCTATTTACATGCTGAAAATTGTGAAAAATGTTAACATTACAGGTGAATACGAGTGACGTTGAAGTTCATAATTTTTCAGTCACTATTAACGTAACCATTTCTCATCGTGAATAAAAAATTTCGGAAATTGAAAACTAGTGATGAGGTATTGACACTGTTGACCACTAAACGCCAACCAATCTCAAAAACACCTCTTTGCTTCGTTGCATCTGAATTTGAGCCTATAATAAAGATACTAATCATCGTATAATTGAACTTCTGCGTTTTTTTCCACCAATTTTTTCTGGAATAAAATGCAGTACGGAACCGGTTTCAAGAAAGAGTGTGTGGAGGAGTGGTCATTGGCAATTACTGGGTACTAACTGCCGCATCCTGTGTCTATGACGTCACAGGTGAGAATTAAAATTTGGTTTTTCTCGGTCTCAGGCCAGGAAACTCCTCTAATGGACCTACGAAACGTATAAAAACAAACAACGAAACATCAATAATCCTTATAATTTTTCAAATGCTACTATCTAACAAATCTTGCAACTTTCCTAATGCAAGGGGTACACAAATGCAAGATAAATGGAAGATCTATGTACTATGTTGCAACATATCTTGCAGGATTCTTGCAAGATTTTTGAATTCATTAATCACTAGGGGTCCCAGACCCAGGACTGTTGTTGTCCATACGGACTTGGATCGCGGATGGAGGTTTCCAGACCTAACAGAGCCAAATATAGGCATTGGCCAGACGGAACAGACTTAGGTCACCATTGCTCAGACTGAACACACCTTGCCCAGAATACCCCGCCCGACCAGACCATAGGACAGACCAATGGCCAAACAATTAGACAGACCATTATCCCGACTGTTCGAAATATGGGCATTGGCCAGAACGAACTGACCGATAACTCGGCATTGTTCACACCAAAAAGTCCGAATTGTGGGTTTTGACCAGACCGAACAGCCCAAAATTTGGAATTGGCCCGATGGAAGGCGCGATGAAAACCATTTCCAGACAATTCAGTTGGGTTGCATCTGACCACCTGTCCGCGACCCAAGTCGGTCCGTTCAATACCTGACTTGGGTCTGGGACCTCATCATAGGGGTTGCGGCGTTAACAAAAATATATGGGAGATAGAGGCGCCGATTAGAACCCAGGCTGGGGGTGCGTGTGACTCACTGTAGGGATGATGAGCCCGATTTTGGTCAAAGGACGTAAAGCAAGGGGTAAAGCGGGAACCAGCGCCAGAGTCTCGAGGCTACTCAAAGGTTTCGATATAGACTGATCATAGCTCCATGCGGAATACGCACGGTCTGATCAGAGCGTTAGCAGCTTCTGGATATTCTGATCAGAGCCTGGTCCAGAGTCTGGATAGTCTGGTGTCATGGTCTGGATAATCTGAACAGAGTGTTTTCAAGTTCCAGAGCCTATTTGGTCTGGTGAGTCCTTTTCAGAGTCTTGATGGTCTAATAACCCGCTTGCTCATAGCTGGCTTCGGTCGGGCACCTCAGCCTGGTTTCTTAAAGCAGCTACGAAGATCATTCATTCATAAAAAAGTTATTTGCACTTCAATGTGTTCAATGAATTGAAATTGGAACTTTGGCGAACTCAGAGTAAGAAATTCCTCTAAAAACCCACCCCGACAAATTCCCATACACTTAATACATTCATTGTAATCATCTACTTTATGAGATTTCTCGGGCTTTTTTTGCTATTTTATGTAACTATAAAATAATTATGATAAAATTATTGTTAAAATGTATAACGGAAAGGTTTTTTCTATTCTGAATGGTTTTGGTTCACGCAAAATAACTATGTTCTTAAGTGCAAAGTCAGCTGAATAATGAAATTTAGGAAAACTTAAATCTAATTAAACATGATAGGAAATTTCCTTTTAGCGCTTAGCAGACCGCTTTAATTGTATTCCTGGTTTAATTAAAGACTTGTAGATGAGATTTAGTGGAGTGTCTTCTAAGGACTAAAGGGGTGACCGAATCATTTTAAAAGCATTTTTGTTATTTTGCGGACGCTCTAAACTTCAATCATGTTGGTTTCGAGGGCTTGCTTTTTTGAGTATAAGCATATCAATTTACCATACTTTTTTCATTCAAAACCAACGTCAAAATGTTGATATGCTCTGAACGATTATTTGCTGTTTTGAGTTGTTTTGGAGTTAGCCTTTGAAAACTTTGACGAATGGTTTTTTCATGGCAAGCATTGACAATAATTGTAAGGCAATTATTTTCCAGTGAGCCAACAAAGTACTTTTTGGAATTCCAATTGGAGAAAACCAGATTAAATTCCAGAAAAATATTAAATACTCTATAACTCACATCCCATTAGTAGTGTGTGTTTCTCCGTTTGACTCCACGACGCAAGGACGCATCGGCCGTCCAACCTGGAGTGAGAAATTCATCGCTCGCTCACTACTTCGTAGCTCACCGTTCGTGCTTCGCACTCACTCTCGCTCATTCGCTCACACTCGCTCAACCGCTCGCTCTCGCTCAGAATTCCCACACCAACTTGAACAACCTCACCGTCCTCACATCATGAAGTCAAAGCGAAGAAACACACACTACTTGCCTCGCCGGCGGGCCAGCTACGCATATTGTAAAAATTAGAATTATTATTGATTAAATATATTCACATGCTGATAAAAATAATTGAATGAATATGTTCAGATAATGATAAAAAATAGTTCAAATACCTGTGTATCCGCACTTTGGCAAGCATATAATTTTTCGAGTTTTGAATTAACAATATTCATAAAAATAACACACTGTCGACATTTTGAATACAACTATATACATATTAAAAATAATTCAAACTTAGTAGCTTTTTCAATCAAATGTTTGTATGAATATATTATTTCTGGTTATTTGCTTATGAAAGTACCGAATCAACAAATAAACTTCAGTGAATAAATATTTTAACGTATTTAAATTTATTATTATCAAGGTATACTTTCTTTTTCCTTTTTAAATTCATACAAGAAACTAACAAATTTATTTTCGAATTCAACAATTTCAAGAACTGTTTCATAAACATTTTCTTCATTTATAATATTTAATAGAATTTTATTAATACTCTTAAGTAAATCTTCAGCAATGGATTGATACTCATTTAAACAATATTCTTCTATCAAAAAATGCTTAATGTGATTAAAACCTGTGAGAATTGGTCTAAATTTAAAATGGTTTTCATGACGGGGAAGTTCAATTTCCAATGCATTTAGAAATTCTAGTACGTCTTCTTTTGTCTTCATTTATTAGGTAACAATTTATTCAAATAACTTTTTCTATTCTCAAAATATTTAACATTTCACCAAGGTAAACTTTCAGTTTCATTTATATATTTACGTTTTTCATCAAATGCACTTAATGATTTTTTCTCAACTTTCTGAAGATACATATCATGATTAATAGCTCTTATTAAATAATTATCACAAGTATTTTGATATTATTTTCCAAATAAACAATTATAATACTCTTCAAACTTAATATTTTTTGCTTGTGCTCTAGTAATTCCTTTTAATTTATTAGTAGATTTATTATTACATTTGAATGCGTATGCTTTACTTCTCAAAGCTATAAATTCATCTATCCAAATACTTTCAGGTGTTTCAATTTTAAATTTACCAAGTACTTTTTTATTTTTGTTACTGAATAATTCATTCTTAGGGTTTAAGTTGCTAAAATCAAATAAGTCTTCAAGATTTTTCAAATCGTTAATAATATTATCAGTCTTAATACTTAAAACCATACTATCACAATCAGTATAGTAATTTTGAATATTTTCTAAACCAAAATATGGTTGTAGTTTTTCATAATAAGTTTCATACATTAGCAATTTACTCAAATCTAGTACTGCAAATCCTAAATAAATAGGTTTATCCATCAAAACTTCAGTTTGTTTAAAAGTGAAAGAACTATATCCTGTATCACCTACATTATAAGTCTTATGAATACCATTAAATGTTAATTTAGATTGCCATTTCAAAATTTTTTCATTTTCATTATTCTTTAGAAATTCAACTCTGATTCTATTCCTAACATTTTCCATAGTTTTGCCATAAAATGCATT
The DNA here is from genome assembly GCF_964194025.1 of Convolutriloba macropyga. Taxonomy (NCBI): domain Eukaryota; kingdom Metazoa; phylum Xenacoelomorpha; order Acoela; family Convolutidae; genus Convolutriloba; species Convolutriloba macropyga. The sequence continues at coordinate 5,089,401 of NC_134470.1, forward strand.
ATTCAATAATTTATAGAAGTCTTTTTCAAAATCATCATTAGTCTTATTTCGTTTTTGGGTATTATGATCAATATATTTTTCCAACCAACAGGACTGCCTAAATGATATAACTTCATGAACTTTCGTAATTTCCATACCATGTTTCACATAAAATTTGAGCAATCGGTAGTGTACAAGATATTTTTGCTTATCAGTCCAATCACAAATTAGTTTCTTACATTTAACATAACTTTCAGGTTTATTGCTATCCATATAATCAGTAAAATTATCAATAGGTGAAAATTTATTCTCTGGACAAAATGGGAAGTTCTTTGTTTTATCCTTAATTTCATCTGGGTATTTCAAATCAACTTCTACAAAATAACCAATTTCAGAATCATCAGGAGTTGAAAGTATAGTTTCAATATTGATAGAATCAAATTTTAAATCTTTATAAGGTAATGATTGAGACATTGCATATCCATATAAATTATTAGCATCAATATATAATATTTTCTTGTGATCATCAGATTTCACATATCTATCACCCATAACGCTACTTATTCCACCTCTAATATTGTTTTCAAGCAATAATATCATATCTTTATTCTGTAAGGTATCTAATTTAATACTAGTATATTTCAATCCACATTGCCAAGTATAACCAGGTAAACTCACGCTGTATAATGGATTTATACCAAATTCTTTTACAGATACCTTAATAAACTTTTCAAAAACATCTGCTAACAAAATTACATCAGTTTTCAAATATAGTTCAGTCAATTCTTTACCATTTTTGATTTTAAACTTATCAATTATTTTATTTGTGCGTTCAATTTCTTCATCGTTTGGATATCCATTTGTAAGCTTACTATAGTAGTCCTTTTTATCTAAGCTATCAAATGGAACTTCATAATCTTCAAATGATTTGAAATATTCATATGGATATGCTAATTTTTTGTTGAGGAGATCTATATCTTCAGGAAATTCTTTTTTGAGTAATACTAAGTCATTTTCTTGTAGAGACTTTACTAATGAGTCAAGTGATGATTGTAAAAATATATAACTATCTATAAATCTTATACAACCAAAATTAACTGAAATATATTCTTCATTTGTTTTTGGGATTACTTTTAATTTCTGTGATTTAGATTTACTCAATAAAGTTTTAAAATACAGATGGCAATCATATTTACTAAAATTATGAAACATTACGGGAATAAAATTGCTTTGTTGTTTCTTAACATTGATGTTACAACTTTCATGTGCTGCTCCTCGATATTTACCAGTCAAATGGCAATGATCTCTAACTTTCTTTTCGTTAAAATGTAATTCACAAAACCAGCATTTATCACTTTTTTCAAAATTATATTCATCTTCAGGAAGCATATTCAGTTCAATATTAGTATTTTTAAAATAGAAATTCATTTTGTTTTCTAATTTAATAATTTCATCTACAAACCACTCTACATTATTAGGACCAAAATTTGACACATAACCACTTTGTAATACTGAGGGTAAATCGCTTACAATATAGTAACAATTACAAACTGGATTCTGTTTGTTTATATTAGTAGTGTGAAGTCCCACATTCGACTCTACAGGTGAGTTATTACACTCAAAAGCAGCATATATTCTAAAATATAGTGGTATTTTTTGATAATGCTTTTTCCAATTTAATTGTTTATCGAGTGGGAGTTTTATTGCAGTGAAATCTTGTTGTTCGCACCTATCTTTATGATTTTCAGCACATGTTCATGTTCAAAGCAACTCAAGCATCTTCTACAAATAAATTTACATTTTGAATTACCTATAAATGTGTGCAATTTCTTAATTAGAACATAGTGATTTTTATAAATTAATAAGTCAATTGTCGTTTCATGTTCATATTTTGAAAGCTCAATAGGTACTAATTTATGTTTGCCTTCCAAGTTAAATTTTAATTCGAAAATATTAATTGAGAGATTGTTAGCTGTTTCAAATTTCTTAACATCTGAAGTTTTGAATCCATTTGTAAAATCGAATCCTTCAATATTTAATTCATTGAAATATTCTGTATAACTAGAAGTTCTTTCAGGATGACCATTACTATTTGGATGTAAGTGAGCTAGTATACTCCATAAAAAACATAGATTATCTTTATTCTGTATATTTAATAATGCTTGAGTTTTCAAAGGTATTTTTACATATGAAGACCCATTTAATTCATTAGTTTTATAAAAATATATCGTCATTGAAACTAATTTGTCAAATACCCAACCTGATTCTTTCATTTGCTTATTTTCGATTTGTGATTCAACTTCAGAATTGATAGTTAAGTTATCCAAATTACTTAAAGTTAGTACGTGATTTAATTTCAAACTAATATACATTTCATTTTTATTTTCAATGTAACCAAATTCATTCATTTTCTCAAATAGAGCTGAAAATACAACTTGATATTTAAATTTATATTGCCCTATCAATCTTGCATAGATTAATGCCATTTCTTTAAAAATATTATTGATATCTCTATTTTCAATTCTTAGATTATATTTGCTTCGAATTGTAATTTTACTATTGAGATGGTTTATGTTATGAGAATCTAGTTCGATATTATAGCCTACATTTAATCTTTGAGAAAAATAATAAGGATTAATCATTTTCTGAGCTAACTGAGAATCTATTTCACTAGGCTTTTGTATAGTTAATAACTTTTTCATTGATAGTTCTTTCAAAGTTGGTATCACTTTAGCCTTTTTAACAATAGTTTTAGGCTTCACTTCATTAAAAAAATCAGAAGGAATTATTCTTTGATTATCTTCATGCATTTTACTCCGTAAGTGTTTTGCATACGAAGCTCTTTGAACTTCAACATTACAGATATCACATTTTCGCGTCTCCATTTATTAGGAAACAATTTATTCAAATAACTTTTTCAAAATAAAATATTTAATAGTTTTGAATCTTTGAATAAGTATACTTGGTAGCCGAATTTATCTACATAATTAAAATCAAAATTAGTGTTATTTACAAGTTCGACACTCTCACCCGACTCACCAAAAAAAACAAATTTGTTCGAGTAATATATTAGCGAATTATTACTGTAGACTTGAAAATAGTACATTTATTATCTTGAAAATCTTCATCACTACTACTATCGCTAGTGCTAAGGTCAGAATCATCAATAAAATCTAAATCAGAATCATGTATAGATTCATCACTGCTTATTTCACTATCACTATATATTGTTTCGGAGTCACTTGGTAAGCTCATTTATACTCTCAAAAACTTCTAAAGTTATTATTATGTTTTTGTCTTTATTCATTATAGTGTAAATTAAATCAAAATAATTAATGTTATCATAATATTTATCTGATTGTAACCATTTAACAAGTCTTAATGCTTCATATCCATATAACCAAACACCAATACCATCAATAATATTAGAGTCATAATTGAGTAAATTATTATACTTCTCAAATAAAGTATCATTAAAATTTAATTTCGACTTCTTCAATAACAATAAAATTGCTGCAATTAAATTTGGATTTGACTCACGATAGAGCTGCATAACATCCATACAAATAACTGATATCTTCAACTCTGCATATTTAAATCGGTTGCTGAATTTAGCTTTTCTTTTTCTTTGAATTTTATTTAATTCTCGTTTTTGTTTTATTGCTTTAGCATTGCAAATTAGGCATCTATATTCATATGGAAATTCAATAAAAAATCTTCGGTTGCAGCTTGGACACATAGTAGCATATTTCATAATTTTTTCGTCTTCTGTATTTTTTTTGATTCTGTGGTTTGAGCTCTTGTGAGCTTAACAACTGGAGTGTCCCATCGTCTAACTCTACTACTGTTTGTGTTTTTGTAAGTTTTGTATCAAACATAAATTCATATCTAGTTTTCAATGATTTTGGCATTTTTGTTTCAAACATAATTTTACGATCATGAATTATATATTTTTCGTTTTCAAGTTCTTTATAAAATTTTCCGTTTATGTATTTCATTTATTATAGTTAAATTTATTCAAATTGTTTTTAGTTTTGACATAACATGATCATTTTCCATAAGTGTTAATTTTGACTTCTTCAATATCGATTGATTATATCTTTCAGGCAAAAAATCAATATGGTAAGTCGGTATTGTCTCATGAATTACTTCTGTTATCATATATAGCTTATTACTCCAATTTGTAGTATCACCTTTAGAGAAAGTTTTATCAATGTCAGCAGTTCTAACTAAGTCTCCTAATTTAAATTTCGGTTTTTGTTTTTTCCGCTTATCTTGCAAGTTATTTAATACTTTCTTTTGATTAGTAACTTTAGAAGCTTGAATTGGTGTCATTTTTGTTGAACTGTGAATTGTGTTGTTATATTTTTTGATTATTGAATCAAGAATATCAATCCAGTTAGCATCACCATTTTCAAATACTGGTTTCTTCAAAAGATTCCTTATAGTTCTGTTAAATCTCTCTGCAAAAACTGCTCCTTTCGAAGTATATCTAGAATATCTTTTAATGTTTTGAGATTTTAAGTATGATTTGAAGATTTTAGCGAATTGTTTTTCATCATCCATTTCAATTAAGTTTGGTTTTCTTTTTGAATTTGTTATTATTTGTTCAAATGAGTCTTTGATAGTAGATGCATATTTATTCTTCAGTGGAATTGTCCATCCATACTTTGAAAAATTTTCAACACAAACCAAAACATAGCGATAACCTCTATTGTTTTTCACACCATAATCTACGAGATCGAGAAGGTCTGCTGACCAAGTATCATCTATACTTTTAACAATAGTTTTATTTGTAGGATAAATCTTTTTTGCTGGTTTATCATAAATTTCATCAATGAATATTTTGGTTGGGTCCTTCTTCATTTAAATTAACGATAAATATAAAGAGCCCCACCAGTTGTTAGATCTCCAATTTTCACTCCTTTGCCAGTGATACCAAACTTACCAGCTTGCATACCAGCACTTGCAATAGCTTTTGGATTTTTAGACGCAGCTGCAGCGCCCAATTGTGTCGCAATCTGTAAAGCTCTACAAGGATTAGCAATTATTTTCTTACCAACTGGCTTTAATACCTTATTATAAACTCCTCTGAAAAATTTACGAATGCCTTCACCTTCCATTTCTAATTGTTGATGAGTATATGGTAAGCTTTTTAATTTTTTGCGATCACAATTACCCTTTAAGTATAGCTTACCACTACCACTCATATGACCGTAAGGGTTATTAGCTGCACCGATTCTACCGCATGCACATTTAGAACTTTTGAGAAAATTTGTACCTCGCATCATTTATTTAGTTAAAATCATAGATTTGTTTCTGTTGCAGATTGTACATTTTCCTTTCATGATTATTATAAGTTTATTAGTTTTAGGATTGATTTTTTCAGTTTTTGTTTCGTTAATTGTTGATGAATAGTGGCGACCGCCCACACAATATGTTTCAGTCATTTACTACCTGAGAAAAATACTTATAATTTTCATAATCATATAGTTTTTCTGATTGTGACCATATATCATGTTCGTGATATCTATCTCCTTTTGTTAGGTTATCTTTTGCTAGTAAGGGTTGAATGTTAGAATAATGTGATGCTTCTTTCAGTTGTTCCATATCTTTGAAATTGAATGAAGATAGTGGTCTGACATGATCGAGATGAATGTTGAGCCAGTCCATATCATCGGTCCTTAAAAATTCATTATATAGTTTTTAAATTCTGAATATGAAATTCCCAATAATTCTTCTGTAGTATCATTTTTAGATGTTAATTGATGCAATAAAGCTTTTCTTAATCTACTTCGTAAATTTTTTGCTAATTTAAAGTTAATATCATTTGCTTTTCTTTCTTTTTGATATTGCTTCTGATATTCATTATAATGAAATTTATTATTTTTTAACCATATTGTTGCACTTGCTGCAGAACAATCTCGACAGTAATACTGCATACCATCGATTGTATCAGCTCGTTTATTAAAATCAGAAAACGATTTTTCAATTTCACATTGGTACATCGTTTACTCATTTTTTATTTGGTAACTTAAATTTCAAATAACTTCATCATATAAAGGTGGTGCAGTCGGTACAATTTCTATTATTGGTTTTAAGCTAATATCTATCTTCTTTTTAAATAAAGATTTTCTAATCGATATGGTTATTTCAATTTTGCTAAAAAACTACTCAATTTTTGTAGTTGTTCGTTGCTGATAACATTATCAACCATATTACCAAAAATATCTTCAACACTAACTTTAGTTTCACTCATAATTTTCTTCTGATTATTCAAGTAAAATTCATATAATTTCTTCAGTTCCATACCCTCTTTCTCATCAATAACTTTGTCAGCCAATGATTTTTTCAAAACTTTTTCATAGTCGACCCTTATTTTATTAGTAAATGTTCTTAATCGAAGATATTTTTCTTTCAGTTTTGAAATATATTCATTTATAATTGTAACTGCAATTGAAATTAGCAAACCTGACGATGCTATAATTGGTACACCCGCGATCGCACCTACACCTGTTGCTGTCAGGGTTATTTCAGAACTAACACCTAAAATTCCACTGATTATACCTGCGACAATTGAGATACCTTTCTTTGTATTGAGTGATTTAAATTTCTTTTTATATTTTTCTTCATCATCGATTAGTTTTTTAACAACACCCTCATAATTCAGTTTCAAATAATTATATTTTAACTCCTGTATTTCACTTTTCGATCTAACTGAGATGAGATCTGCTTCAATATCTTTGTTTAAGTCTCTATAGGTGTTATTCATTTAATAGTTTAAAATCCAAACTATTTTCTATATGTTTTATAAATTTGTCATAATCTAGTTCTCCAGTGTTAACTTTATTAGCATATTTGAATATATTATTGGTTAGCAAATATTTCATTACTAGTTGTAATATCCTCTTATCATTCGATATAATATTTGTTTGAACAATATTGTTATTTTCATCGAGTGATAATTTTGTTAGATTTGGATTGAATTTAAATTCAATAACAGTATCATCTTTATTTGCGTTTACTGGATTACCCTTCAATTGATAATCGATCATTTTACCATTTCTGAAAATTACATAGTAGTTATCCATTTATCTAAGCAAATTACAAGTCTAGTTCAACCCAAATTGCAAAAACATCGACAGTGTTACTAGAATGGAAAGTTAATACATCACCGTTTGATAATTCAATAGGATTTTGAAATACTGTTATAGATCTATCTTCATTTGAAGGTTTAGTAAAACTTGTCACACTACTACCGTTAATTATAATATTTTGTGTCATAGTGGCATGACTGAGCCACTTAAGCCTGCACGAATTATTCTTCCACTAGATAGCATAATAGTTTTTGATTTAATTTCGATAACTCGTTTGCGATTATCTACATATTGTTTTGTTGCAGCATCACTATCATCAACTGGATCTTTTACATTGGTTATTATTGTGTTATTGAAGTTGTTTATAGAGTCAATTTCTTTTATGTATAAACCGGCAACATCTACCTCATCATTTACAGCTAGATTAGCACTATAACCATTTAATCGCAAGAAGAAATTGAAATGAATAGAATTATTAACAACTTCATCATTTTCAACAAATGACCAAGATTCATTCAATATAGAATTTTTTTCAGATAGAACACTTTCTCGATAAATTCCCAATCCAACTTGTTTACCGATACTGTTATTAACACCTCGCATAATAAATGTCATCTTATAAGTTTTATTTTGTTTCATCCCTGGAAGGTTAGTCTTTTGAATATGCATTGTATAACTATTATTACCAACACATTTGTATCTTTCATATATTTCACCCAAGAATGATATATCATTAACAGTATAACTTGTTGTATTATTACCACCATCGAAAGGGAGTTCATTATATTTCAATCTATAATAGTTGTCAAAAATAGGTGGTGATGCAAAGATTTTCTCTAATTGATATTTCAGAACATATGGATGTGTTGAGATAGCTGCTTTTACATTATCATCAATATAACTTTTAGTAACAGCATCCTTATCATCAACTGGGTATCCAATATTCATAATTCTGTTATTATTGAAATTGTTAACTTGATTGTTTCTAACAATTGTTGAATCACTATCAACATATGCTTTGTTGACAGCATCATTTGCATTTACTGGATTTCCAATATCTGTAATTTTGTTGTTATTGAAACTATTTTCTTTGTTATTATAAACTATATTATTATGGTTATCTATGTAATTCTTATTTGCAGCATCATTAGTATTAACTGGGTTTCCAATATTACTAATTATATTATTATTGAAATTGTTATTTTTGTTATTTCTAACAATTGTGTTATCATTATCGATATAGTTTTTCGTAGCAGCATCATTAGTGTTAACTGGGTTTGCAATATTTGTTAGTCTATTGTTGTTAAAGTTGTTTATTTTGTTATTATAAACAATATTACTATGTGAGTCTATATATCGCTTAGTAACTAGATCATATTCACCTGTTGGATCATCACTATTTATAACTTTATGTTGAAATTTTAAATCTATATTTTCATTTATTTGATCTGAAGTGTTTAATGCTTCAATATATAATGCAGCTATTTCTATTGTCTCACCCACTGAAAAAGAAGCCAAATCAATAAACACATTGAAGTCATTAGGGTTAGTATGTGTTGCTGTTAATTCAATAAGCTCGAAATCATAACTCAACACATGTTCTGAAAATTGATTTGAGAATCCAAATTTAATATTTTTCAGTGATTGTGATCTAATTAAAAATCGTAGTGTGTATTGAGAGCCAATATTCACATTAAGATTAGAAATATGAATTTGTGATACTTTTGCATTTGGTCCTGTAACTGTGAAAATAGTATATCGTATTCCAAGAAAACTGTGATCTGGAGAAATCTCACTACTAGCATTAGTTCTACCAGTTGAATAAATTTCATAAAAATTATTATATACAAATTTACTTCCAAATGTGTGTTCCAAATCTTTACGCAGTATGTCAGGATGTTCATTTATTGATCTTCTAGTTCTGTTTAACTTAGAATCAACATATTCAGTGGTTGCAAAGTTAACTCCAGTTAACCCATTTACAAGATGAATATAATCGTTTTGAAAATTTTCATAATAAGGAATTCGTAGTAGTGATCTTTCATCAATTTTTTTATCCATGTGTTGTATTGTTGGTAGAGTTACTATTTCCGGAGTAAAATCATGATTAGCAATATCAATTGAATCTATTGTATCAATTGTTTTATTATAATTTTTAATTGAGATATCGTCTTTGACATAAATTGTAGTAGCTAATTCAACTACCTTATCTGACACTGTATTTTTTAGGGATACATAATCATTTGTTAGTGGTTCATATATTGGAATTCTTAGTAATGTACTTTCATTAATATTTTCATCAACATATGCTTTGTTAGCAGCATCATTTACATCACTGGGCTCAACTAAGTTTTTAATTTTAAATTTCTGTTTCATATCAATATCTTCTTCCATTTCAGATTCAATATAATTCGCTCGAACATAACTCTTAGTAACACCATTTGCATTATTACTATTTCCCTTATAAACTGGTCTTCCAAATTTATCAGTCATTTATTATCGTCATAATAGCCTTTTTGAAACTTTGACCACTATTCATTAAATATAGGAAATATAAACAATAACTAGCACAATTATATTCGTTAATATTTTGTATTGAGTTGGAACTAACATAAGACTCACACCATTTCCCATTTTTTTCAATTAGTTGATTAGCTATACTTTTTGGAATCTCAACACAAAAACTATCGAAATAATTTGAACTATAGAAAGCAGCCCAGTGAGTTCCTTTATTGGGGTTTTCTGTTAAATTTATTATACCTTGTTTTGTTGTTAGTTTATCAGTTCTAATATATATTTTAAAATCTTTTAAACCTATATTATTAGCAACTTCAATTATTTTTTTTGCTGATGTTGACTTATTTTGTAGATTGTGTTGTTTCATAAAATTATTCATTTAGATAATATCAAATTGTCGTTGACCATCGCTTGATACTGAAGTAATCTTTTGTGATAGTATTAAAGCTGTTGCTTGATAATCTGCACCCACAGCATCATATCCTGCTCTAAATTTGAAATCAACTGAAATTGGTTGTGATGAAGGATTATCTTTTTGGTTTGTGAGATCAAATACCCAAAGGTTATAAAGTTCCTTAAACTCTTTAAATGAAATGTTTGGTGATCCTTCACCTTTAATATAGTCTTTGTAAAATCTTCGAATTTCATTGTAGGGTTCGTTATACATATTGCGATCAAAATCTACTTGATATTCATGTTCAGGATACCTAACTGAACCAATATTACAAGAAGCTTCAATAACATCTAGCCTATCAAGTATTGCATTATTTTGTCGTTGATTGGGACCTGTTCTTGCTTGTGATTGAAATCCTACAATAACATATATCGGAATATGAATACCAGATAAAGATCCAATTTTCATTCTCCATTTATTATTTGAATTCACTTGTTTTGATGATACCGTTCTTGCTACAAATATACTGTGTTCTTTTTTGCTAGAATATGTTCATTAACAAGAGAGATATTATCAAATGACGGGGTATCATGTCTAACATACCAAGCGATATCTTTAATTTCTATTTTAGCATCACTAGCAGCAGCATCACCAGCGATTGTATTAAATATACTCTGGCCAATATCTGCTCGTTTTATTGTTAGAGTATATCCCAGACCATAATTTACTTTATCGAGATGAGCTATATAACCAAAAACATCTTTCAAATAGATTCTAGTAAAAACTCTACCTTTTTCTGGTGTATCGTCGATTAATCTATCACGTTTTGTTTCATCAATTTCTGTTCCATCACCCGAATCTTTCCTATAGATAATCATCATATCTTCTTCATTATCAGATAAAAGTTTGTACATCAGACTAGCAATATAAACATTATCAATAGTTTCTAATACTTTTGAACCAAATGACTTTAATGACATCTCTCTGAATAAACTAATACCAAACAAATTATTCGGTTGTATATTGTCCCCATTTGCATACCGATCAGTTGCAGGTGGTACGGGTGGTGCATTTTTAACAATCTCTACTTCTAAATCTATATATGAATCTCTTGGATCTGAATAGACATCTTCTCTAGGAATAACAATATTGAAAGGGGAAGTTCCATTAACAGCCACCATTGAAGTCGGGCGATATGCAACAAAATCTGATTTATATTTCGTTTTATCGATTATTTCAGGTCTATCCAATTGGTAGTTTTCTGATGTAGTAATTTGTACAAAATTTTCAGCCATTTATATTGACAAAAGCATTGTTTATAAGTTCGAACAAAACCGCCTCCCGTTAGTTTCCTGAGTTTAGTATAATTTTCATTAGTGAGCTTAGTCTTTTTTATTGGTTTCGGTTGGATTATAGGTTTTGTTTTTGACTTTGGATTTGGATTTAGAGTCATTTATATATTAAGAATTCTTTTTCATATGAAGAGTAAATTCTATTGATTCTCCATGCATTTCAACTCGATTTCCATTGTTGTCTTCAAACCAAAATCCTATATTGTCTATCTTATCTTTATATATATGTTTATGAAGAACAAGATTAGGTTCACGAACAATTTTGCACCAGGAACTTCATTTAAAATAATTGTGAATAAAATATTTGAGGGTTGACCAATTTGTAGAGATCCCACTATACAATCACAACACAAATGAATACGATGTATATCGATAATATTAACTTTATTCTTAGAATAATTAAATGTATTTGATATGATTTTTGATTCAAATCCTAGAAGATTTCGAAGAGTGTTAGGTTGTGTAAAATCAATTTTGTAATTATCACTAAGGTGAATAATAGAATGAAGTGTGGCAGTGTTAGCTTCAATAATTATGGGGCTTTCTTCCAATTCAAGTTTGAGAGAAAGTTGTCTACTAACTTCATCATTAATCTGTTCAATCTCATAAGCTCCATAGGGAAAAATTATCTCTCTCCATTCGACTCCATCATGATAAACAATTTTATTATTTTTAGAATTTACGTTGAAAATAGAATTATAAGTATTAAAAGAAGTAACTCCCATAATATAATCACCATCTGAAACGTCAATACTATCTTGAAAAGTTAATTTAAAATAATCAGTCTTGAAACTAACTTCATTAGGAATTTGTGGTAAAGGGCGAGTATTTTTTTCAATAGAATCTAAAACTGGTAGAAGTTCATTCATTTATTCAATGAAAATATTCATTCCATTCTCATATTCATTTTTTGAAATTTCATCCATTTTTAAGAGTTCATGTAAAATTGCTGAAGCTTCTCTGTATGCATTTTTATTACCTGCAAAATGTTCACCTACAAGGACTTCTAATCTTTCAACTAGAGAGTCGAGATTTGATGATAAGAATACATAGTTAGTAACACCTCTAGCTTCAAGTGCTCTATTGAAAGCATTTTCCTCACGTTGTAATTCTATATCAGCAAAATTTTCTGCATTCGCATCGTAATCTGAATCTTCATTTAATGCTTCTGATAGTTTAATAGCTTGATATAATTTAGATTTCACATCTCTACCTAACCCACCCGCATATTCTACAAAATCTAGGAGAGCTTCTCTTTCTATTATTGATAAATTATTAGCAGTTATTTTATTGTTAGGCCTAAATAATTCGAAGAAATTTGGGGATATTTCATATTCTTTATTATCAAATTTTAATTTTTTGTCAATGATTTGAAAAGGTTTTTCATTAATAGAATAATTATTTAAATCATTTTTTATAAAATTAAATTTAGCATAGCTACCTTTATCTGTTATACGATTGAGTTTATCGGAAATTCCACCATCAATAGCGTATATTTGTACTTCTTTATCTGGTATTGCTGGCATTTCTTCTGGTAATTCCGGAAGCATATTAGTCAATATATTTGTTTGATCTCTAATTCCTTTTGTTTGGTCTTCAATAGCTAGTTTTTGTTCCTGTTGACCCTTCATAATATCTTCAGTTGTTTTTTTCTGGAGATTTGTAATGGGAGCATATTGCTCAGCTAAATCATAATTTAGTGTTTGTTTCTGTATTTTCTTATTGAGATTCATTTTTTGATATTTTTTTCTGTTCGATAATTGTTTTGATTTTTTCTAACTCTTCATCATTCTTAGGAGAATAAAACGTCATTTATAATTTCAAAATAACGGATCAGAATTAGGAACAAAAATAGTATCTAATCCTACTCTATATCTTCCACAATATTTATCTTTCGACATATCGATTGTCAATGGTTGAAATTTAGTTTGCCAACAGCTATTGCATAAGTATTTAAATTCATCAATAATCATATCCATACTGGCTTTATCTTGATATAGACTTTGAACATTCCTACTATTATTTGGTCTGAATAAGTGAAAAACATTACTGTTTTCTCTTATTGTTCTTTTTGGTAGTTCATAATAATCTTGACTAATAATGAAAACAGAAATATTTTTATTTCGTGATCTTTTGAATTGTGCTGCTACTCTTGAATCTTCCATTTCTTTTTGATTGAGATCGTCAAATATAATAGCAGTTGATTTGGCTTCGTATTCTTCTGGATATTTTAATTCATCAATGTTTTGATAGGGAAATATATGGATTTCAGAAGGTTCAAATTTTTCATCACTAATAATGTCATCAATAGATTTATTATTATTCAAAACTTTGGGAATTGATTTTGGTGGTATTTTTTTTTTGAAACATTCTTTCAATTTTGAATATGTTTCTTGATAGATTGATGGAGAATAAATATATATTTCAGTATAATCATTAATTGTTTCAGTTATTAATTTTGTTAATAAACAGGTTTTTCCACAGCCTGATGGACCTGATATTACTACTCGTACTGGAGATTTTGGATATAATTTCGTTTTCATTTATATTTGGATAATTTATTTAATTATAAATGATGATTCAAACTGATAATGAATTTTATAATTTTAGATTGGCTATGTATTTAATATCTGTGTTGTTAGTGGTGATATCGATTTCAAATTTAATCGCTACAATTTTATTCCCAACTGTATTTAATTCAAATAATTGTGTATATATAAATGGTACCGAAGTGTCCCATCAATAGTATTGGGATTAGAAATCCTGTTATGTGTAGTGATGGTTATATGTATGAAGAGAAATGCTTAGTTGAGTGGATTAATTCGAATTGTACTTCACCTATAAATCGAGAATTTATTGATTTTGTTAATGTGTGTGAAATATCTGAAAAGTGTTTGAATGAATATTGTGATGAAATTGAAGATCCATATGAGAGAATTAATTTTACATATTCAAAAGAAGAAACAATAATTAAATATTATTTAAATATGCTTGAGAACGATGATGAAGTAGATATAATTTTTGATAAAGATTTAATATTAAAGCTAATTGATAGAAATTGTGCATGGTTCGAATTTGCAAGTAAAGAATTGAAAGATGATAAAGAAGTTGTGATGAAGGCGATTGAACATAGTGGAATGCTTATAGAATATGCTAGTAGCAGACTACAACAAGATGAGACAGTCGTTCTAGCGGCTGTGAAAACTACTCCTAGAATTATATTATCTTATAAAATTTTGGTAAATAATTTAATTTATGAAACTGCTTGTTATTATAATAATGTAAATTTTAGAAATGTCGTTCTTTTAAAAAATAGATTAAATCCTGACACTTTTTGAAATATGATTGAAGAATTAAACAACATAAGAAATCTATTTGAATAAATTGTTACCTAATAAATGAAGACAAAAGAAGACGTACTAGAATTTCTAAATGCATTGGAAATTGAACTTCCCCGTCATGAAAACCATTTTAAATTTAGACCAATTCTCACAGGTTTTAATCACATTAAGCATTTTTTGATAGAAGAATATTGTTTAAATGAGTATCAATCCATTGCTGAAGATTTACTTAAGAGTATTAATAAAATTCTATTAAATATTATAAATGAAGAAAATGTTTATGAAACAGTTCTTGAAATTGTTGAATTCGAAAATAAATTTGTTAGTTTCTTGTATGAATTTAAAAAGGAAAAAGAAAGTATACCTTGATAATAATAAATTTAAATACGTTAAAATATTTATTCACTGAAGTTTATTTGTTGATTCGGTACTTTCATAAGCAAATAAACAGAAATAATATATTCATACAAACATTTGATTGAAAAAGCTACTAAGTTTGAATTATTTTTAATATGTATATAGTTGTATTCAAAATGTCGACAGTGTGTTATTTTTATGAATATTGTTAATTCAAAACTCGAAAAATTATATGCTTGCCAAAGTGCGGATACACAGGTATTTGAACTATTTTTTATCATTATGTGAACATATTCATTCAATTATTTTTATCAGCATGTGAATATATTTAATCAATAATAATTCTAATTTTTACAATATGCGTAGCTGGCCCGCCGGCGAGGCAAGTAGTGTGTGTTTCTTCGCTTTGACTTCATGATGTGAGGACGGTGAGGTTGTTCAAGTTGGTGTGGGAAATCTGAGCGAGAGCGAGCGGTTGAGCGAGTGTGAGCGAATGAGCGAGAGTGAGTGCGAAGCACGAACGGTGAGCTACGAAGTAGTGAGCGAGCGATGAATTTCTCACTCCAGGTTGGACGGCCGATGCGTCCTTGCGTCGTGGATTCAAACGGAGAAACACACACTACTCCCATTTAATGCCTTTATATTAGCAAGTAAGTTAGATTTATACATTAAAAAATATGGGGCTTGAACTTTAATCAATTAAAAACATTTGTTATGAATTCAGACAGTCAATTTTCATTAAAAGCCAGCAAGAAGGCTTACTTGTTCTGTGCAGGGCTCGGAATGTTCCCCATTTGCATTTAAGAGCATTACATATATGGTTACATTGATAATGACACTTCAGAAACGTTTGTTTCAGCCCCAAATTTTGTTTTCATCAAGCTGCTAAGAAGAAAGTTAAATATGTTATCTGAAAAGTGAAACAGAAACAACGGGAAAAACATTTGAGTTTTGAGAGGAACCAAAAGACCTCAGTAACCTTCAATTGCGAAATACCTGATTACATTTAAACTATGATGAATATTATCAAAAGAGTTATCCTAATACGTGTTTTAACTAAACACGAACCCTTTAATTCTGCTGCATTATTGAATATGTTGACTAAGCTTCATCAGTCTTCTTCTATAACTCACCGAGAAAATAAAGAATATTTAAAAACTTTTCCAGTCGAACTGATGACCTCTTATTCAAAGTTAACTGGTTTTCATTTTCTATCTCTTTTTCTCTTTTTTTCACCAAGAACGTTTCAGCCAAGAACTTTGTTAAATGTGGCTGTAGAAATTACAATAGCATAAAAAACAATAATGTTTTCATGTCTTATCTAGATGATCGATAACGGACCCCAAAATCAATAAGAAAAAAACAGCTCCATGTCGCGTGTATTCAGTGATACTTTTCCTATTTCAAGATATTCGAAGCCAATAAAATTTGTTTCAAAAACGCAAATTGCTGGACTCTGAAATAATTTTCCGATTTAATTATTATAATTATATGGATTGTGTGGCTTGCATTTTTAATGAGCGGAAAAATCTCAATTTTTCTCAGTTTTTTTGCAGCGTCCCTCAAACAGTGTTCTGGTAAAAAGAAAGAATTAAATTGCAACAAGAAATGAATTTGAGTTCTGGAAGTTGTATATATAACAACTGCAAAGGCAGGTGAAAAGAATCAATATGTTTTAGAAATTGGCAGACGTAGCAGAACAAGTGCTAGAATTCAATTCGAGCAGAAGGAAAACAACAAAAAGCAAATCTGAATAATTCATTGGTGTTATGGCCGATGATATGTTCTGTTATCGATCATGCAATTGTTGTTAATCAATTGAGAACGAGACTTTAAATATAATATTTTAAACGTGTGGTTTCAAGCAAACATGTTCTGTTAACACACAGTCTGAGCTGAGAACCTTGACGAATCAACCCACCACACAAACAAAAAATTTACAAAAAACAATGTATGGAGAACTGAAGAGCCAGCAATAATTAGCAAATTTAATTTGATTTCCCACGCAGGTGCAGTCTCAAGTATTAAAAACATACCAATTTTGATAGTTTTGAAAACAACAAAGATAGAAAAAAACATTAAGCGTAAAAATGCACATGATACTAATTTGTTACAAACTTGCTTCAAAGAATGTGCAATTTTAATAATCAAAAGCTCAGTTTTCTTCACGTAGATTTTTTTCTATTGGCTAACTCTAGCACAAAAATTTTAGTACAAAAATTTTTTTTGGCAGTTTGTTTTCCTGTGAGATTAAATAATGAACACATTGAGTAATCTGAAAAATAGTGTTAGTTTTCTGCATTAGATTTAGTTTTGACGCACCGATTACGACTACTTTATATTTATTTGAACATCAGATCTAAAATTCAAATTATCAAAAAAATTGATAGAACCCAAGGCCACAAAAATTGCCAATTTGTCTACGATGAATGTCACTAAAAACAATTTGTTTTTGTTTGTGTTTTGGACAAAGTGACAAAATGATTAAAAATTAAAATGAAAAAGATGAAAAAGATGAAAATAAAAAATTATTAAATTATTAAAAGCCTACATAGACGGAACAATTGGAGTCAAATTAAATTTAAATTGGTTGATCGAAAACGGGTTAATCAGGTTTTAATGAACTTGGTTTATCATGTGCTGTCAACCACAGGAAAGAAAGCAGAGCAAAAACGAGAGACAAAGTCAGAACAAAATATAAAAACTAAAATAATCTGTTTTGGAAGAACTGTCGTTCCTAATCGTCCTTGAGATAATATCCTGAGTATTAAATAAATTGAGTGCACAATAAATTGTCTCGTTTCGAAACTAATTGTCAACATTAAGGGTAATCACGCAAGCCACCAAAAAGAACTGTTATTAGGAGAACGAAAAGTAAATAATATCGACATTTTTTCCGAAACAGATGTTTTCAAAAAAAGGAACATTAGATTCAGGAAAGTTGATTCACATAGTTGAAGCTGAGAGCCATCTGAGTTGACCAGCTACTCCTTAAAAACATTTGTGAAAAAAATCAGTCGTGATAACAACAAAAGCAACAGTCAAAACACAGGGAGTCAGCAAAAAATTTGCGAAGACCTGAGTTCGCCGTTCGCGCACTACAGCTTAATGTTTTTTTACATTTGCTGACTCAAAATAATTATCCGATTTGCTACCTGATGTGTCCCCCCAATATTACCCTGATGTCATCAAAAATTATGAATAGTTCTTTAGGATTAGACTGCACTAAAAACAATCTAAATAACTTAAAGTGGAATGAATTATAGCCGGCTGAATTGGTCGAGCTGTTCTTGACTCAAAATTAATGTTGTTTTATCGAATGACAATATTAAGTGGGATGAAATGTAATCAAATTTTGAAAAATATCAGAAAAAGTATTCCTTTTTCAAATTCCTTCTTCAAATATCAGTTTAGTCCAAAAAAGTATAAAATGCACAATGATCCCTTGTTGTTTAGTGTTCAGTCATTTTTACTTGCTGAAAAAATTAGGGCTATTAATAAAACTTCAATTTTCTCTTATTTTTCTAGGTTCCATTTGAGATATCGTTATAGTGTTTTGATTTTTCAAGTTTTGTTTAATGGTTAACCATTAATAGACAGATCTCAATTAAGTTTCTCCCAGGTTAATCAAAATTTACACGAAGGTTTAAGAAGAATTGAAATTTGATGCAAATTTAGCTTGAACCAAGTGAGGGTTGGGAAAAAATTCATAACATATCAAAAAATTGGCTGAAAAATTGTCCTGAATTTTTCTCAAAAAACAAATTTTTCTGTTTTTGTTACTATATGAAGCATTGACAAAACAATACGTCATCTGTTTTTTAAAGAAAGCCACGAAAAGAACCACTAGTTGTCTTAAATGGTTGGATTTTGATCAAAATTTTGGCTTAAAATTATCAAAATTTGGGTTAAATTGTCTGAAATTGTGAGTAGAAAACTGTGAAATTTTTTTTCTCGAAAAAGCAGAATTTCAGATTTTTTTTGTAATGACATATTGGACTCAGAGAGTTTCAAACTGATGCCACATATGCTAGCCATGGCTGTTCTCAAAAAACTAAACAAAAAAGTGGGCCAACAAAAATTTCTCTCATTTTTTTTAAATGTGGGATCATTAATTCTTTTTTTCTCGCCGCAGTGCAGTTAAATTTCTTCAACTTTTTTAAACAACAATTATGTAACATTTTTGTTATATTCCTTTAGTTGCAGTTTTCATAAATTTATTATATGTTAATTTTTTTGTTTTTTTTATACATTCTGAATCATTTTTTATAGAAAAGATTTGTGCTCACTGCATTGAACGCGAGAAAAAACTTAAAAAAATTGGGCTAACTGCTTTTATTTTATTTTTGAGTGAATATGATTTAATTAGACGGGAATGTCAATGGCGAGTAAGTGACAGGTACAGCATTGCTAAAAGATGAGACTGCTAAGCAGGAGGTCACAAGATCAAACCGAGGTGATCGTGATAGATTTCAAGCTGATAAAATCACCTCTAATCTCTTTAAAATTCAGCACTTTCACTATATTAAACGCCAAAACATGCTTTTGCTTTGCAATGAGAAAATTTTCTTCACCGCTCTTGACCGCTAATCTTATATAATTTCATTCGAAATCATCGACCGTTGTATACATTTGATCCTATGCGGCGTTGGACTTTAAATGTTATAAAAAGCGAAGCAGCCAGTGATCAAAATAAGTTTTGTTGTAAGACCTTCTTTTTTCTTAACAAGAGCCTCCATTAATACTTATTATCCTGGTTTAACAAAAGCACACAATAATAACTTAATAGCTGGCAAACTAACAAACACAACTATTAAAAGCCATCTATTTTAGGTACTTGGGAAGCAATTCTACTAAACTAATGACCGCAAATTATTATAGAAAAACTTTCACATGATTTTCACTTAGAGTCTTCATATTGGGGCTCTTTTCTTCATTTATGATCATAATTTTGCATGTTTGATCTTAGTCGCCATATTAGAGCAATGGTGTTTAAAGTCTGAGACGCCTGAAAACGGACCTTATGGTCTAATGGCGATCTTTCTGGTGCTCTTTTTTTGTATTGATCAACTGTGTAAGTGCTCTATTTATTCTGCTGTAAAGACACCAGTAAAGAATTTATTATTATTATTAAAGTCAGGGGCGCTTCCTCGTAATGCTAATTGAGCTTCACCATTCGAAGCAAAAGTATTGTTTGTTGGTAATTGTAATAAGCCTGATAAAACATAGTAGTTGAAATTGCAACAGGCCTGATATTCTTTTTCAAAACAATAATTGAGAAAGCATAAATGTGCCTAGATTAGTTTTATTGATTAAAATATGCGGCGTTGGATATTTTATGCGGCGTTTAGTGCTCAGTCATTTTTACTTGCTGAAAAAAATGGGGCTATTAATATCAGGCATTTTTACTTGCTGAAAAAATTAGGGCTATTAATATCAGGCATTTTTACTTGCTGAAAAAATTAGGGCTATTAATATCAGGCACTCAAGCTCACAGAGGGCTTTATTTGTTCAAAACTAAACATAAATTAGTTCAAGTTAAAATCTGTCTATATGATTATCCTCAACGGGTCATCCCTTGACCTTGAGTTTTTCACAGAATTACAATTTTTCATCAACCGGGATGCACCTTATAAATGCAAGCCTCTTGAGCCTATGTTTTAACATCTGCGACGTCAATGAATTCAGATCTACATTGGGTCATACCTGATTGCTGCCAAAGTCTATCTGACAGTGGCTGATTTACTAGTCATTAAGAAAATTTTGACTAAGCTTGAGTTAGGTTTATGATTTTTAGAAATGTGCCAAAAAAACAGTCATACTACCCGAAAATTAGTTGAAACATTGTTTAACGTGGATAAAAGAAAATCAAATGTTGAAAGTTCAAGAGAGCGGGGTTCGGAAGAGCGCTTGTGTGCCAACTGTTGTGTAAAAAAATTGCTAGAAATGTCTTGACGGCCACTAACAAAATTGAATTTTACCTAAAAAATATTTAAGTAACTATCCGCCCAATGAGTTGAGAAGTGTTAACTTATAAAAACATATAAAAACACAATAATTCAGCACAATATGGGATAAATATACAAAGTTCAATTTATGAAAAAAATTTTTTCCGACGGCTAATGGTTTTGTTCCTTGACACCCAGAACCGTTCAAGACACCAGAAGTTGAAATCTGTTCACATCTCTTTATGCTACTTCTCGTATAACAGCCTACGTTGACGCCCAAATGGATGATTTTCCCCAAAATATTAGGGGAAAAAGTGCAGACAAACTGACAGTGTTTTTACGCAGACTTTTTTTTAGCACCCCTAGATTTTGGATCCATCGATACTTTGTAATTATTTGTAATTTGGAATAATTTTGGGCTGTTTATAAATATCTCTTTCTGCATGTTTCTTTTCCTGATTGTTTGTTTGTTTTTACAGACGAAGAGCGGATCATACTTGGACAGGTGGGACAGTACTCTACTGAGGAGATTCTAGGGCAACACAACCGATTCTCATTTTCAAAAATTATTATCCCTATTAGGTAAAAAAAACTTATTCTCTTTAAATTTACTGTAAAAATGAGTCCAAAGCATCACGGAGGAAATTCAAGGACGATGTGGCACTTCAGACTGAAATTAACTCAGACTATATTCCCCTAGTGATCGATGGATAAAAAACTCGCAAAAATCTTGCAAGGCAATCTTGAAAGTAAAAGCATTCGGGTATAAAGATTTTTGCAAGATTCTTGAAAGATTTTCGATTCATTTGCATACTTTAGCCTGAAGATCTCTGATCAGACCTTTTTTAAGATCCGAAACATCTTTCATAAGAGCAAATCAAGTCAAAATATCAACGTATCAGAGAATTTAAAGCAAAATAATCTCTGATTTTTTCAGAACAAAAACCACATTTGATCGAACAGCTTAAAAAATTAAAAAACCTATAGTCAAAATTTTGAGAACAAAACAACTTGAAATCGGATCACGCTTAACAAAATTACAGTTGATTTGAAATCAAATAGGATATTTTTTTTACAGAGCTGATGTGTCTTGCAGTTACCCAGCCAATAAAACCAAATACACAGCCATTAGTTTTCAGAG
>NC_134470.1:5111726-5173805 GCF_964194025.1 Convolutriloba macropyga
CTTTGTTATGGTTTCTAAGAATCAGGAAATTTGCCAAAAACACAGCAACTAAATGTTAAGTTGTATGATCTTGGATTTCGGTATTCTATATCGGTTTTATGCTACCATAAAAGTTTACATTGCTTTTCTAGTTATAAGAGTTCTTTCGCCCAAATTATCCATGTAAATAATGATAAATGCAGATAAACTCTTTAGAACTACTTCTAATTAACTTAGACAAAAAACAAACAAAATGATTAGCTTTAAACTAGAAAAATTAAAATGTACCAAAAAGTACTCTACAAGAGTGGCAGATCACGCTGATCTCGGACAACTTTGAGGCAACAATAAAAAAATGAAAAAAAAACAAATTTTTTTGGAAGAAAAGCAGAAAAAATTTATTTATGGTGTTCTGGCAATCTTATCAAAGACCATAATGACAAAACGCAAAAGACTTTTCTCAGAGATTTGAGACCGCATACGTCGGCTTTAGATGTTTTCTGCAGCCTGTATAGCTTTTTTCCCAATCCACAAAATACAACAAATTAATATATCATCAAAATTAAAAAACCAAAAAGAACCATACAGCATAAGGAAGCAATGATGTTGTCTAGTCAAAAAAATTGTCTTGCGGAAACGTCCGCAGCTTTTCTGGTGTGACGTCTGTAATCTCTTTTTTGTGTTGGGAAACGTTTTTTGGTGGCAAAAAAGGAAGTTGCACAAAAACGCTTGATGATGTTGTATGGCCCATAACAGTCTATGGTCATGGATATGATATCCAAAACACCACAATTTTTTTCATGAGTAATTTTTAGATCTCAATTGTTTCTTCGGAAGTTTTCATAGATGTTGCGAAAAACTTCTTTGAGTTAAAAAAATAAGTTTCCGCGAAAAGATGCTTATGATCTTGGATGGGCCATAAAAGTATATGGTCTTGGATATGGTATCCAAGACACCATAATTTTTTTTCATGAGTAAGTTTTAGATCTCCATTTTTTCGTCGGCAACTCCCATGAGATGTTGCCAAAAGCGTCTTTGAGCAAAAAAATGAGGTTCCACGAAAAAAGGGTTATGATCTTGGATGGGCCATAAAAGTCTATGGTCTTGAACATGTTATCTAAGAAACCATTGAAAAAAAAAAATTAATGCCGTATCCAAATGCAATATTGCCTTTAGAGCTTTGTATAGCAAGCCAAAACACTTCGTTTTAGATTACTTTTAATATTTTGCATGGTCTTGGATGTGGTATCTGAGAAGCCATACACTCCATATATGACTTTGATATGGTATCTAAGATCGGTGTATGGTGGTCAACCCGGGTTAATACAGAATGCTAGCTACCCTCTAGCTTAAACTTAACATTTTAATGCTTGTAGATTTATATTTTTAGCCATTCGTTAATTTCACAGAATTTCTTAACTACTTATGCTACTATAAATGAAGCAAAGTGTAGAATCTGTAGAATATAACGTAAATTTATCGGTAAAAATTTGTAAGCTTATGAGTGATCTCGGGTTCAACCAATAATACAATAAGTTCAAAATACAACTTCACATTATGGCGTCCTAAAAAAGTTATGGTCTTAAAATTATTATTCGGATGCGTTACGGTGTTGAAATGTGTTGTAATTTTACCTCTATCCCTGATTTTGTTTTCGATTTTAGCCATATCTCTTGTTGGGAAAAAGAGCCTGTTTTTTTAATTATTCAGCAAGAAAGAATTCAAAATTTTTTCCCTTGTAGTTTAAGAAGCTCATGAGGGCTCACGATACCTCTTGTTTTTTGTTGGTATGGTAACCATAGAACTTCCATTTACTAGAAGTTTAGTAATCATTTATGACAAAGTTGTAGTTTTAACAATATTTACAACTTTTCTGATTTAAGAAGTCAAACGACTATAATAAGAAAATTCTGAGTTGAAAACTTTTTATCAACCAGTGAAGAGCAATGAGATTCAAGGATTCAATGCGATCTCATCATCTCTACAAAAACAATTTACAAAATTACACGATTTCATTTAAAAGTTTTTTATAACTGTCACCTCGACCTCGGGAAAGAAAAATTGCCCTGAGTGCACATTTTACAGCAAACTGTTCAAATATAATTTGACAATGTTTTGGCTGTGTTAGCCCACAGCCGGGCCCATGTGGAACTGTTACCAGCTAAACAGTTCGAGAATGACGTTTTTGCGGCAGTTTTTTTGTTCACTGTTACTTTTATCGAAACAATACTACAGTCAGGGGAAAGAGGATGAGCCATATACAGATTTAACATAATGATCAAATACCTTCAATTTTACATTGTATTGAAGATCAAAAAGTTGAAACCAGCTTCAAAAGGGGGTAAATTTACAGAAGAATTTGTTACTTGCGTTACCGTGGTTAACAACCATAAAAACGTCGAACCGGGTAGTTATCAACCCGGGGTGACCTTTCTTAGATACCATATCGAAGATCATAAATTAAGGCAGACACAAGTTGGGCGTCTTTTGCAGCTTTAAAGAGTAGGGCAAATTTATGTCTATTTCTGCGGCGAAGTAGACATAAATATTTCTCTATCTGTCTGTAGTTATTCCAATATCCAACAAGTTACGTTACATTTTATTTTGATAAGTGCTGAAATGTGGAAGGAACAAAAACTTCCAACGTTTTTAGTGCCTCGAATAGCCAGCTCAATTATGACAAAGACATAACCGACTAACGTCGGCAAATTGATCTCAATCGACTGCCGAGCAATTGGGTCCTGTAGTAGCCAGGTGGGGCTTAGGGACACTAGCATAAGGGGGGGGAGGGGTTGACTTGACCGGAGTGTGAGGGGGTCAAGCGTTGGGGGTTGGGTTGCGAGGGCTTGATATGAGTGGGGTTTTAAATCAACAGGTGTTGTAGGGTGAACAAGAGAGTGTAGAGTGAGCAAAGTGGAGACTTTGTAAAACAGTAAAGACAAGTTTTAATTAATACGTCTAATAAAGTATATAACAACGGAGTCAATAGAGGAGATATACACATTGTGCAGCTATCTACTAGACTGACTAGAGTTATGTCTGCATGCGCTATATAAATAGAAGAGTCTCCTCAGTCTCTGATTGTTGGAGGGATACACATTCTGTATTTCCGTCTGCCACAATACTGTTCCTTCCAAGTCAAGGCAAAATTTTCTTGTACGACCTTGCTATGGTTTCAATGAAGCCATATATTTCTAAACACTCCTATAAAACTTACCGTTGTCTTATTTTGTTTCTATCACGTTAATTTAAGTTCCTTTGACAATAAAAAACGGATAAAATTTTTTTTATGTTTCTGGTCTTTTATGGGCCTTAAATTTCTATGGACTTGGATATGGAATCTTAGTTTCCATAAAAAAGTTTTGCATTTTGTTCAAAATTAAATCAAATTGTCACATTATGCTCAATATGCGATCAAAAAATACATCATTTGAGACGTTTTTTGTTTTTGTATCGTCTTTGATATGCTATCCAAGATACCATACGCACCATACTTGAGTATCATATGGTTTCAAAGATAGGTTTTTTTTGGCCAACCCCGGGAATTACTTCCGTTAATCAAATTTCCTTTTTACAGACAGAGAATGGACCATTCTGGGACAAGTTGATCAATACAGACCTGATGGTTATATAGTAAACCACGGCAGATTCTCATTCTCCAAATTCATCATCCCTGTTGGGTAAATCCATATTCTTCCCGTACTCAAATGCAAGTGTAAATCAAGACTGAGTTTTTTGACTGCCCTAGTAGAAAACAAAATTCATTCTAGTAAGATATTGCAAGATTTCAAAAGAAGACAATTTTATAAGATCTTAATCGACTAATCTTCTGAAAACCTTGTAAGAACAAAAAATAATCTTGTAAAAATCTTGAAAGAAAAATTTATCTTGTAATAATCTTGTAAGAAAAATTTATCTCTGTACTAATATTATAAGAAAAAGTTAATCTTGTCATATCTTGTAAGAATCTTGTGAGAATCTCGTGAAATTTAACAACGTCTTGTATGAATCTTGCGAGATCATACAAGATTAACCTTTTGTTTTTGACTCGGGTGATTCAGTACTGATTCTTAGCTTATGTTATACTTGGGGTAAGTATAATTTCAGAGCAAAACACGCGTATGTAGGGAATCGCATTCCACATCTTTAGACGCTCAGTTCTCCGCCCACTCTAAAAAAGATCATGTAATTTTAACTGAAAAAAGAGTCTGATTTCAATTGAATTACTCAGACATATTGTTCCTACCTGAACTTCAATGGGCGCTTCTTTTACTCTACCTGAAATTCATCTGAAAACTCCAGCGTCGCTGCCAGAAATTTTACCTGAGCTTGACTGAAAATTACTTCAAAAGAAATTTGAAGTTCGTTTAGCTCCGACGTTTTTCATTTGAATGTCACCTGAAAATTTCAGTTTTTTTTAAAAATTTCATCTAGGTTAAAACTCGGTTTTTTATGCTGCTAATTTTCACTTGAAGGTCTCTTAGTTGAATTAAAATAGTAATCTTTATGAAACGATTGCTGATGATCGGTCTAATTTTTAAAAAAGAACTAAACTGAATTCCTAAAAAAGGAGGAAAACGACTGAAAATTGTATCCACTCATAGCCAATGTTCATTCTATGGAACTGGCTAGTATAATTATACAACAGCCTCGCCATACAGACAAGCTTATACTTGTTTTTTGAAGAACAATAAAGACGCAATTTCAATAAAGCTGTGAAAAAAAAATTGAAACTGCTGCCGCCTCTCTAGATATCTCTGT
Source organism: Convolutriloba macropyga (assembly GCF_964194025.1). NCBI lineage: Eukaryota > Metazoa > Xenacoelomorpha > Acoela > Convolutidae > Convolutriloba > Convolutriloba macropyga. Next base: position 5,116,467 of record NC_134470.1, read on the forward strand.
GGGGATATCTCTAAATTATAGCCCCCCCCATTGTGGTATAATTACCATGATTGGGGGATATAGGTTATCTGACCACTAAGCTGGGGGGGGGGGTTATAATGGGAAAGACCCAACTTCTGTTGTATGTGCTGCAAAAATTATGACTGCGACAGCTGAAAATCGTTTTTTATATGTAAAATAATTAAATCGTCTCTAACCTAAATACAGGAATCAGTGGGTCTCTTCTGTTTCGGCCCCCAGTTTTTTTATGACCCCCCCCGTTACAAATAAGGTGTTGTTATATAGCACGTTACTGTTTAAAAATAATGCACGTGCGCCTGGGGGTCATAAAACATATTCCAACTAAACGGGGGGGGGGGGGGGGGGGGGGGGTTGGGCGAAACTGAATAGATCCGAATCAGATAGTATCCCAGGAGTAAAATGTGTTTGAAACACTCTTATCTAAGCACTTACTTAAGGTACAACATTTAACCCACTACTATCTAACACATAGAACGATTATACTTTGAAAAGTATTAGACACAGGCATAAGGAACCAAGAAGAAAGATGAAATTACTTTCCCTTGCTCTCTTTCATTGTATGAGTTATTGACTGGTCAGCTATGGTCCCACAAGAAACTACTGCTCAGCTTTTGGTTGCCTAAAGCGAGATGCGACTACTGTAACGAAGAAAATTGATAAGTAAAAAAAATCACCCTTCAATAAAATTTAATTGATTGTCGAAAAAGAAAGGTTCTCATTGCGACACAAAAAACAGGCTATATATCCTTATTGTGCTCGCTCAGATTTAGTGCTGAGGAATTAATAAATGATTATCACTTTTTTCAAAACTAGTTGAACCAATCTGAAAACGAATTTATGATATATTGATATTAATGACCTTTTTTCCAAACTTTCATGAAAACTTTAGTTTAACAGGAGTGAAAATTTTACTTACCCTTACTTACCTTGTTACCTTGCTTACCGTATTACACGAGCGAAAAACTCAGTTCTCACAAAATTGCTTCTGATTTTAAACAGTTAAGGAAAAGGTCTACAATATTGCGAGGGAATATCTGAACATATGGTTTGGATTTTTCGTTCCAAAAAATGAAGTATGATGTTAAAAATGACAACTTTTCCAAACAAGAACACTAACTTATCAATTGTAATAAAAAAACGCGTCTAAAAATTACTACAAGTTGCCCTTTAAAACTAAAAAAAAACAAATTTTCTGAAATTAGTCAAGCATCTCTCAGAAAGTGAAAAGATTTACAATCATTTGACTAAAAGTGTTGTATTATTATATGAAGGCATTCATTTGTTCTTTATTTTGCTATTTCATGTAAGTTAAACTTGAATAAATAAACTTTTAGTTAATTTTGATACGTACACTATAACCAATTAAATCAAATGTATCGACAAATATTTGACATTGTAGTTCTCTCTCTCTCTCTCTCTCCTCTCTCTCTCTCTCTCTCTCTCTCTCTCTCTCTCTCTCTCTCTCTCTCTCTCTCTCTCTCTCTCTCTCTCTCTCTCTCTCTCTCTCTCTCTCTCTCTCTCTCTCTCTCTCTCTCTCTCTCTCTCTCTCTCTCTCTCTCTCTCTCTCTCCTCTTCTCTCTCTCTCTCTCTCTCTCTCTCTCTCTTCTCTCTCTCTCTGTTCTCTCTCTCTCTCTCTCTTCTCTCTCTCTCTCTTTCTCTCTTTCTCTCTCTCTCTCTCTCTCTTTATTTCTTTTTTAAAAACAAACAGGCATTAAAAACAAACCAATAATTGTTCTTCAGATTATTTAAAAAATATTACTCCTGCAGTTGTCATTTATCAGAGCGCCATTCGTTTTACTGTTTTACATTAACTTATTCAATTTTCATGTTGGGTGACAGCAGAATTTTCAAATTGCCGATATTTTCTATTCATCAATGATTTTGATTATTTTTTCTTTCTTTGCAAAAGCAGTTGCGAAGGTTTATTTTAGTTTCACGCCAAAATAAAGGAGTACAAAACACAGTGTTAGCAATTTTAGATGGCAGAGATTTGTCGTTTCATTTTGGCAACCAAAACATTTTTGATACTTTTGTCTACAACACTGCAAGGAAATATTTCACATTATGGTTGGATACTGGGTTCCATAAACCGAACTATAATTTTACAAACGAAAACTTTGCCAGAAAAGAACACTAATTTATCAACTGTAATTGAAAAAACGTGCTTAAAAATTACTAAATTTTGCCCTTTAAAACATAAATTGTTTAACATGCTTGTTTCCATAGTACATATGAGTTAAAATATTATTAAAAAATGATTGTAGACATTTATAGGCAAAAGAAACAAGACAAATTATTGCAAAAATTGAAATATGAAGAGTACGAATAAGGATCCAAGATGAACAGTATAGATAGAGCTTGGAGAATTTATCTTCTGTATCTTAGCGCAACACAGAAGCAAATTGAAAAAATAACTGATAATTGGAAAACGCAAGTAACGGACCCAACAATCCTCATTAATCTTTATTTATTTACTCTTAAATGTCACCAATGTTTTGAACGACAAATAAATTTGAACACATATAATGCAGTTTGTTATGAAAGTGTTAAATTCGAACAATAAACCAGAAAACTGAAAGAGAAGCAAAAAAAGTTGCACGAAATTTTTATTTGCACCATATTTCACATCACTGAGAACTAATTGACCAGGGCTAGTGGTTCCCAAAAACAGTAATGACGCTGTTTTTGACCTGATATAAGTAAAACATAGAAAAAGCATACAAAAACAGTTAAAAATTGAATCATCATAGCATTTTTTTGGCATTTTCTATTTATAAAAAATTTTTGCTGTTAGTGAGCAGCAAACAATCACTCGAGGCTAAATAATTCATAAATATCCAATTGAGCTTCACGTTCAACACAAGACAGCAGAAAATTGAATAAACGTTAACACAGATCAAGTGTCTCTAAAAAGGATTTAAATAGGATTTAAGTTTGATGTTAATTTAAGAAATATTAGTGAAAACGTATGATTAACATATCAGCGACAATATTTTCAGAGAAATAAATACAAGTTTGCAAAAAAGATATTCGGATGAGGCATTGTTAAGTACTCATAGTATCTTTTTAATGAAACCAATTGCGATATAGTGTGACCCAATGATAACTTTTTGTAAATGTCTTTGATGACTCTGAATGTGTATTCAGAATTGAACATGACTTGATTGAAAGTTAACTATTTTAAAAAGTTCAACTGCGCAAATGTTTGTAGGATCTCTTAAATATTAACAACCTATCAAAATGGAAGTAAATTTGGAACCAATGAAATATTGTTAGATTCACAAAGTTGAAACGCAAGCTAAAAAATTTTGGGCGTGCATGTCAACATCAATTTAGTGATATAAGCATAACTTTTAATTTTGAGTTTATTTGTCCTCAGAAATGCTTGCCACCCAGGTTGAGGTCTGACGGAAGCATGTATGTCCAGACCGAAGATGAACGCACGAACGGGGCGTCATGCGTTCAAAACTACATAGTCTGGAAACGTCAAAAAACGCACGAAAGTCTGAACATGAACGCACGAAAGTCTGAACATGAACGCACGAAAGTCTGAACATGAACGCACGAAAGTCTGGACATGGACGCACGAAAGTCTGAACATGAACGCACGAAAGTCTGAACATGAACGCACGAAAGTCTGAACATGAACGCACGAAAGTCTGAACATGAACGCACGAAAGTCTGAACATGAACGCACGAAAGTCTGAACATGAACGCACGAAAGTCTGAACATGAACGCACGAAAGTCTGGACATGGACGCAAAAAAATCTGTTGAACGCACGCAAAATTTAGAAATGAGCGCACGAAAGTCTGGTGAACGAACGATGGTCTGGACATAAAATCTTTCCGTTTGGACTTGCTGGACTTATTTGCTTCTGTCTGTGAGCTCAACCTGGGCAGTGTTTCAACTTTTTGCTACGGACTATAAATAATCCAGAAGAGGGCATAGCAGACTTTTTATGTTCAAACAAAAAATACAAGAAATGTTTTGCTTCAGATTTGATCCAGCAACCAACTTTCTTGACGTTGCTCTGTTGAAACTTCGACGAGTGATGCCGATTCCAAGAAATCGATTTCTTTCCCCCTGCAAGCGTGATCAGGTACCAGGCACATTGTTGTCCACATGTGGACTCGGAACTATATTGAGAGACAGGATACTGTATCCGACATCACTCAAGCAAATAGGATTGTATCGGGTCTTCTCGAAGGCCATTGGCTCGTTTAATCCGACAAGGGACTTGCAACAATGCAGGTATGCTGCAGCCAACTTCCGCCTTTTGACTCATGAAAAGACTTCTCAAGATTTAAGTGGGGTGTCAATAATGCCTATAATTCTAAGTTATGTAGGAGCAATTCGAATATCGCTGAATCAATTAAATTCTCAAGTGAGAATGAGTTTGCTTAATTGTTCAGGAAATTTGTTATATATTTTTTCCAATCTGGGCTTTATCCTTGTAAAATCAAAGGTTCTTTCACGTTATAGCCCCCAGCCAGCTTTGTGGTCATGTAACGTGTAGCCTTTCCCCAAATCGTGGTAATTACCCTAGTCGAGAACAAAAGTTAATCTTGCAAGATCTTGCAAGATTAACTTTTTTCCGACTCGGTTATACCATAATAAGGGGCCAGGTGTGCTCTATTTTCATGGGGGGGGGGCTGATGGAGGTCTACAATGGGAAAGAACCAAATTCTCATAGCAATTATTGAAATAAGCTGAATCTTGAAAGATATTTTCGTGCCTGCGATTTTTTACAAATCATAAAAGATTACAGCATGTATTATAGTAACCTAACAATTTGAAGTTGAATCTCAAAATTCTTGGCCATATGATGTGGTTTATGTCAGATTTTTACAATTGTTAAGTTTCCTTATATTTGGGAGAGAACCTAAACTGCGAGAACCCAAACTAAGATGCGCTCTTTCTCCAAGCTTGAAATCAAAAGTACCCGGAAGATCTTAAAGTAAAGAGTTAAGGTTTGTTTGATAATTTGAAATGAAAAATCTATGGATACCATCATACACTACATATGGAAACCATTACTTTGAAAAAATTTGTTCTATTATTCCGGCTAGGTGATTGTTGTTTCCCAGGAAATATGTCTCAAAAAAAGTTTCTTAAGTTTATCAACACCCGGGTCGCCACTTTCTTATTGTTCAGCTCTAGTTGTACAAGGATCATAATTGATGTCATACAAATCATATCGTACTCCTCTGTGCGATCTTTTATGGTCTCAAAGAACTCAAACGTGATCCTTGAATTCACGAGCGATGAGTTATAATCATAGCATGACTACACGTGACGCAAGACCACTCTTACTTTGAAAACGTTTTTATTTCATTTTTGTGGTACTAATTAAGCATTTCACCGTAAACATATAAGGGACGCCAAAGTATACTATCATACTATTGAATGATTGCACGTAAGTTTGCCGACGTAAGTAGACAGGCTACAGTTTTCTTTTATGGACAGGCTACAGTTTTCTTCTCAGAATATTTGCTGAATATTTGTCCAGGTTATTTGCAAAACTAGATTAACTGGTAATGCTCCCCAGTTGAGAATGGATGGTTTTCTTATAGAAATCTGCCAGATTCTGGCAGATTCTTACCAGACTATGGGTCTTCTGCCCAATTTTTTTTTGGCAGACTCCAACAAGATAACTGTTTTTCTGCCAGATACATACATGATAACCAGTTTTCTGCAAAACTCCTACAAGATAATCATTTTCTGCCAGATTTGTACAAGATAACCATTTTTCTGTCAGATTCTTACAAGACGACCATTTTTCTGCCAGATTACTACAATATAACCATTTTTTTGTGCCTGGGTCTTACAAGATAATTAATTTGTCAGATTAACAAAAGATAACAATTTTTTGTAAGATTCCTGTAATATAAAAACATTTTTGGGAAAACCTTCGAAACTGATTCTTCTCTGGGAATTCCTTTATGTAAATTAATTGTGCAACAATATAACGCAAATTGAGCTTATAATGTATTCTCGAAATAATTAATTAAAATATTGGAAAAACTGATAAGAACTAAGAAAGTCCGTTCGTTGTAATGATTTTGTTTTTCATTGAGGCACAATAAGTATATCATGTGCTTTATGTGAAATATAAATACCGATAGTTTTTGGAAACTTAACTAAGTAAACCATCATATCTAGTAACTTTTTTCAAGCACTGTTTATTTTTTTTCAAATAAGTGTTCTGTTATAAGATCGACAGGACATCTGTACTGTAAATAATTTTTTGGGAAAATAATTTGAGCAGATTATATATTAATAACAAATTGAAATGCAGCTCAACCGGTACGAACTTTTTCTCTTTTAACAGAATCTAGCAAGATAACATTTCTCAGAATCTTGTCAGATAGACATTCTTATGGCAAATTCTGCTAGATAACAATTTTTCAGGCAGATTCTACCAAAAAAAACCGTTTTCTGCCAGAATCTTGCAAAATAATAATTTCTCTGCCAGATTTTGGAAGATAAACATCTATCCGTCAGAACCTGACAGTTTCCTGCAAGATAACCACCCGGTCTTGGCTAGCGCTAATTTTTGCGAATATTATGGTGCACGCAGTAGTCTCTATAGGTTTAATGTTATTCCAGGTAACATGCCATTAGACCAAATTAAACTAGAATTTTGCCAACATTTTCCTTGGCATTCATAGCCCTGTATGAAATAATCAGAAGTTTTTACTCAGATATTTACTGTTTGTCGTTTTCCAACCAGATATCTACTGAGTTTCTAAATAAAATGACAAGAGTTTTTTTGTCGATTATAGTTTCTTTTTAGACAGGACCAAATTTGCACTGCCCCAGTTGAGAATGGAGCTAACACCTGTTTTGGAGACGAGGGAAGTTCCCTCTTCACATTCCAATGTGGCTCAACTAAAACTGACTGTCTGCTGGGAATAGCCAACAACTACAACTGGGAATCAATAAGGTCAAAGATCTCAACATCAAACGAGAATTCATTCACTTTCCCAAACTGCAGCAGAGGCAGTTTTTTCACGAGTCTCCCTTACATGTACAATTGGATAAAACAGAAGATAGCCCTGGAGCCCCCGCCCGCGGGTCGAGATTTGATCGGGCATCAGCAGGAAGATTCGCAAGAAACGCACTGAATGTGCTCAAATTAGGTAAGAAATGTGCGGAATTTTCTGGAAGTATGGTTTCAGGCTTTGAATGAAATAAATTTGTTTTTCAACTCTTTTCAAGTCATTTCCTCCACTCCAGGACAATTTCTGGCATATGTTTTACATAGTTTCAGCATTTCCAAAATTTGAGCATATTTGCATAATTTCACCAATTCAAAAAAGAGGTTATATTTAACGCTCGCAGCACATTCCTGGCAAATTTTCAGTCCATTTCCTACCATTGTTCAAGACATTTCTTGCATTAATTCTGCTTTCCGGAAAAAACCCCGATTGCTTTAATCTGATTTTATTATATTTTTCATGGTGTTTTGTTATTATTATTATTATTATTATTATTATTATTATCATTATTATTATTATTATTATTATTATTATTATTATTATTATTATTATTATTATTATTATTATTATTATTATTATTAATATTATTATAAATGTAATTATAATTATTATTATTATTATTTTTATTATTATTAATATTATTATTATTATTATTATTATTTTTATTATTATTATTATTATTATTAATATTATTATTATTATTATTATTATTATTATTATTATTATTATTATTATTATTATTATTATTATTATTATTATTATTATTATTATTATTATTATTATTATTATTATTATTATTATTATTATTTTGTTTTAATCTGATTTTATTATATCTATCATGGTGTTTTATTTTTATTATTGTTCCGACCCCACTTGTGGGGGAAGGAACTATATACTCAAATGGGCTTTTTTGTTCAGTCAATTTTGGCCGATCGATATATTCATCGTACAGAAATGTGAGTGGTATCATTAAAAAGCTCGTCCATTCTAGAATTTGAAATTAAAAAGATTTTTCTGAATTTCGTATTTTTTGAGGAGTTATCGAGGATTGAAATTTTGTGTGAACACTTCACATTTGGTATGATTTCGTTCACTTTTCGTGTAATTTTTCTTCAAATTATGATCTTTTCTTTAAAAATTTTTCATTCAAAATTAATTACATTTCACGCCACAAAACGAATCAATTTCTTCATCCTAATGCACAAAAGGTTATAAAAAGTCTAGTTCTGTCTCCTAGTTTACAATAAAAAAATTCGAATTCTTTTTGAGAGCTGTTTTTTTTTCAAAAAACTTCATATTTGTTTGGTCACCTAGAGGCTGGCCCTTTTCATATCAATTTTGTTTAATGATAAACTTGATTCACAGTAAAATGACGACTAATGAACAAAAAACACGTTTTCAAGGAATTGCACATGTTTCTTATGGCTTCGACTCGGAGCTTTTGTAATTGTTAATGAAATTTTGATTTCCTTTTCCAAGTTTTACTGAAATTTTGGAGACCTATGGCATAGAATTGTTGACTAAATGTGCAATGAATTTCACAATGAGCATTAGTGAAGCTTTTCAGTGCTTTGATTGGACAGCTAAAGACTGTTAAGACTTTATATATAATTTTACGAAAATTTTTTTAAACATTAACCGATCATAAACATATTTTTGTAAACTGTAAGTCTGTCTCAGTACTGACAGGATCCCCAACCTTTCTACTGCAACCAAAACTATTGTGTTTAGCGGTTTTATCATCTAACTATTGGTTTTATTACTTCGATGCCACAAGATTTCAAAAACAATTTTAAAATTTTTGGATGTTTTTGTATTTTTGAATACTTTTGAAATTTTATTACATTATTCTAAATTGGATAGCTGCCGTTTGTTTAGGGAAAAAGTTCAACGGATCATAGCTAAATATTTCAGAGAAAAGCTTATGGTTTAAATGGCTTAGACACTTTCCTCTCGCACTTTTCTTTTCTAATGATTTTTTGGTTTTTGCCTGTAATTGTTGTTGTTTTCATAGTCATAAGACTTATTGTGATATCTTACTGATTACCCATGCATAACAAACATCTTCGTTTTCCTATTGAGTTATGATAGAGCGTGTTTACTGACTTCTGTTGAAAGCTATTGAACTTATTGTCTGTTAAGATTTTAAAAATACTTTTTCAAAAATTTTTTTTTGAACATTAACCAATTTTAAAATTTTTTTCATGATTTGTAAGATTCTCAGTAATGACCAGAACCCCTTCCTTGATTTCTAGAGCAATATAAATTATTTTGGTTACAGGTTTTTTAACTCCTGGTTTTATTGCTTCGATGCCTCAAGATTTCAAATTTTTAATTTTTTGGATATTTTTGTAGTTTTGGTTCCTGTTGAAATTTTATCACATTATTCTAATATTGATAGCTGCCATTGGTTTTGAGAAGACGTTAATTGGGGCATAGATAAAATTTTTAGATAGAAAATATGGTTTAATGGGCTGCGACACTCTCTTCTTGCACTTTTCTAATGAATAATTGGTTCCTGTATTTGTTTTTGTTCCATAGTCATAAGACTTATTGTGATATCTTATTGATTAACCATGCTTGACAAACATCTTTGTCCTTCTATCGAGTCATGATTGAACGTATTTGTTGACTTCTGTTGAAAGCTATTAAATTTAATAATTTAATAAAACTTTTCTGAACATTAACCAATCATAAACTTTTGGATTTGTTCGTGGTTCTTCTGAAATCTCATCGCATTATCTTATTAGTGTTAGTTCCAATTGACTTAGAAAACATGTTCAATGGATCATAGATAAAGTTTTCAGAGAAAAGCTTATGGTTTAAGTGGCTTCGAAACTCTCTTCTAGCACTTTTGTACTGAATTTTTGGTTTTTGCCTGTATTTGTTGTTCTTTTCTTAGTCAATGACTTTTTTTAATGTCTTATCGTATTGATGACTTGTCAGTGACAAACATTCTTATCGTCCCATCGAGACATAACTCTTATGCTTCCATTGGGCGCTTATGTTGCCGTTCGCTGAAGGCAATTGAGTTTAATGGCGTTGATAATACCGGTTTTCTCAGAATTTCGTGGTGTCAAAAAATTTGTTCAAATTTATTGATATTTTGAAGTCATATTGAAAACAAGAATCTCATGTTGTTAAACATTTATGGGTTGATAGAAAAGTCATTCCGGAAAAGTTATTATTTAATGGCATCGACACTTTTTTTTGAATTAGCAGTTCTGCATACTTTTATAATCTTTAGGTAAAAAATTCAGGCGTAAAATGCTGACCGGTTTCAAAAGCTTGTAATTGTGTATTCAGGGAATGATGTTACCCGGGGCAGTCAATTTATAGCGAGTAGTCTCAAAGTTTATGATATTATACATTTTCTATGATTTTTAAAACTTTTCATTTTTAGATGTTTTTGTCAACCTGCAGCTTATTCTCATCATTGAGAGGTCTAAATTAGTTTTTTGTATTCAAAAAATTTAAATGTTCAGTGATATCATATCGTAACTGATGCTTTGTTTGTGGACAATATGGATTTAAATATAAGTTTTAGTGGTGTACTTGTGTTTCTTTTCTTTTTCTCTTCTTTTAGCACATTCGCGTAATAACAGATCCCAATGATTTACAAATATGGCATAAATGCAGTTATTTAATCTTTCAGAGTAATTTTAGTTTCAGTTGCATTAGTATGAATGAAAATGGAAGGAAGAATACATAGTATTCAGATAATAGCTAATGATTTAAATGGCTTCAATAAGTTGTGTTTTCGCAAATTGTTTAAGTTTTTTAGTTCTTCTGATTCAGTAGTCTGTTCCTGTGGCTTAATCTAACCAACGACAGGTCCTATTGGTTACATAATGAATGTTTAGTAAATTTAGTAGGAATTAGTTTGTTAAAATCTAATGATTTTTAAGACTTTAGAAATTATTTGGTTTAAAAAAAGTTGATTGATTTTTCAATTTCGCCTTATTTTTTCCTTTTGTCGACTTTGTTACCTGGTCTCATTAAGGAAAATTGCCATCTACTGTATAGTATGGGCAAATTAAATTTGTGCAGTTAAGGTTTTATACGATTGCATTTTGGCGTTGTTACTAGTTGCGTTCAAATTTAGATAAAAAATTTTTGCCGTGAAATTTTGGTTTTTGCGTCTCTTGTTGTTTGTTATTTTTTCGTAGTTTTTTTAATGAAAGATCTCATCAGCCCTGTAATGAGGCATGGCACTATGTAATTTAATAAGTAGCTAGGTTTTTGAACGTTTTTTAAAACTCAAACTATTTTCATTATGTCTTCATTTGGTTGACAATTAAGTCAAAAGTGTAGATGAGCTCGGGTCGGAACATCATATGCGAACGCACATCAACGAGCATTCTTGTTATTATTAAAATTATTATTATTATTATTAATTTTATTATTATTATTATTTTCATTATTATTATTTTTATTTTTATTATTATTATTATTATTATTATTATTATTTCTATTATTATTATTATTAATATTATTATTATTATTATTATTGTTATTATTATTATTATTATTATTATTATTATTATTATTATTATTATTATTATTATTATTATTATTTTTATTATTATTATTATTATTATTATTATTATTATTCTTTTTATTATTATTGTTATTATTATTATTACCATTTGTGTTCTTATTATTAATAATATTATAATTATTATTATTATTGTTTTTATTAATATTATTGTTATTATTATTATTATTATTATTATTATTATTATTATTATTGTTATTATTATTATTATTATTATTATTAGTATTATTATTATTATTATTATTATTATCATTATTATTATCACTACGATCGAAAATGTTTGTCATTATTATGATTTTTAAATTTTTATATTTATAGTTTCGTTATTATAAATATATGTTTTTTTTACTATCAATATCATTATTATTGATTTTATTATTATTTAAATTGTTATTTTTATTACCATTATCATGAACACTATTATTATCTTTGAAATATAAAAATTGTTTTTTATAGAAAGTATTATTATTATTATTATTTTTAGTGATATTATTATTATTATTATTATTATTATTATTATTATTATTATTGTTGTTATTATTATTATTATTATTATTATTATTAGTATTAGTATTATTATTATTATTATTATTATTATAATAATAATAATAATTATTATTATTATTATTATTTATATTATAATTATTATTATTATTATTATTATTGTTATACGTGTATCTTGATCGCTAGATGAAACGCTTCAATGAAGGTGTTAGCTTTATGTAAAAGAGATTCAGTGACAAACCGTTTATTACTCTTCTTAAGGCAGACTGCGATTAGGCAGTTCACTGCCAGTGTATTGTCCAAGCTCAAGGTTGCTAGGACCTGTCACTGATGTACTCAATCGTGGTACGATTGAATGGTGTGTGAACAAAAGGTTATATATATATACTGCGTTTGACTGAGTATTAATTCACTGCGCTAATGGTGTTACTAGTGGTGGATGGATACCACAGGGTACCACATTTCCCCCTCTAGAAAAATTTTTAAGTTTTAACTAAATTTAACATAAATGGAGCGACATGACGCTTAGCGAAGTTTGGTACTATATATGAAGCAATGATTGATAAAGGAATGAAAGGTGATGACTTTAACATGATGGGTACGTAAAATAGATGAACACAGGTACTATAATATAGCGACATTGTAAGTAAGTTACGATTAATGATAGCAATGATGAAGTATTATACTGAGTTTTGAACTTTACGCTTACTATGCGTTGAGTTTTTGAAAGTTTATAGTGAACTTGACTTAAGTTCATGAGGTTGGAGTGGGCATTCGGGTTGGTCTTGATCGTAGATTGCCAGTACATCTCCGTGTGATGCGTCCTCTTCTTGGGCTTGTGGTGGGTCCTCGAAGTTTTCGGCTATTTGGTTTTGGTAGGGGGTGATCGTCGGGATTACGCTGTGTGGCGGTGATACTGTTGTTCCCGTGTTGGGTTGTCTTGGAGGTGAGTATGAGGCAATGCTTGTGCCGGCGCGTCGTTTCTTGGGTTGTCCCAAGTCCGGTGATTCGTCCGATAAAGACAATTCTGTCAGTTCGCCGTATCGTTTGGGCTTTTTCTTGTCCCGTACACTACGTCTAGTGGATGCTTTCGTTGAATCAATTAGATAGGTGCTTCCGTGATGTTTGGTGGCGGCTTTACTTTCGGGGTTAGAGTCGGTGTCGAGGGGCTCATTGTCCTGTTCTTCATCTGATGCTTGAGAGGACTCCGTTGAGAGCTTTCTCTTTTTCGGGGACCCTTTCTTGGGTGACGGTTGGTAGCATTTTTTGTGAGGGATTTTGATTCTGTTGACTTTGGAGAGATTGGCTTTTGCCTTTTTGTCTACGTTTGACGTTGTGGTTTCTCTTTTTCGTATGGCTCGTTGGCCGATTAATTTGCTTTTGATGTCTTGTGCATGTGACTCTATACTACTGATGAACTTAGCGTGGTGTTTGTGCCCGGTCTTTCTGGCGGCAAAGTTGATCAGGGGAATGTGGCGTTGCTCCGGTGTGCCAAATTTTGCTACGTCGGATTTGTTTAATACCGTATCTTGTTGGCCAGGGACTTTAATGGTCACGGTGCTGTCTGTTGTTTTTACTAACGCAGCCTCCTCTGGAATCGCTTTGTACAGGCCTTGGAGTTGCTTCTTGTTTCGAGAGGCGGCGAGGGTTTTCCGGGCTAGTTGGAGACGCGGGCTGTTTCTGGCGAGGGGCTGTTCGAAGTTAGCAGATGGAAGTTTTATGATACGCGGTACTTCGCCTTTATCATCTTTGACTTCCTGCAGCTTACGTTCTTTGGTTGCTCTCACTTCGTTGTCGCTGTCCAAGTCCTCGTCGTACCATTTCTCCTGGCTGATCAATTCCTCCTCTCCTATGATGTTGTCATCTAAATAATATTTTAAAGTATTTGACCAGTTTAGATTTTTTATGTTAGGTTTTGATGTTATATTTGTTATTGCGGTATTTGCTTTTCGTCCGTAATGGGCTTCGAACGGGGAGAGTTTAGAATTTTTCTTTCGGCACGTGCGTAGTTCGAAAGATAGGTTTTGGAGGGCACTTTTGATATTGAATGGTTTTTGATTAGGGTCCAGTTTAATGCAGCCCAAACGTCGCTTGACGGTTTGTATTAGGCGTTCTACTAATCCTATGGGGCGATGGTCGTTGGCCGGTGCGTATATTAGGTTGATGTTATAGCGATTACATAATTGTTGTATTTTATTACCTTTTAGGCATCTGGCTTGATCTAGTCTTATATTTCTAGGTACGCCGTATTGCGTTATATATTTGTTTAGAAACTTTTCTATGTTTGGACCGTTTGCGTTTGCGACTAATTTGAGGGTTGGAAATTTCGAGAAACGGTCGATGCATGCTAGGAAGTAGACTTCCCTTCCTTGCCCGTCGAATATAGGTCCGACGAAGTCTAGCTGTACTTCTTCGTTTGGTTCAGAGCACGGTGGAAGGGGGGACCAATCGGACTTCTTTATTATGCTTTTTAAGTTCTTACCGAATTCCGTACAGGGTCGACACGTTTTAGATTTATTGATTAAATCTCGATTGATAAATGGCCACCATAGTCTTTGTCCCAATTCTGTCATGCCCCATGCTCCAGGGTGTGTTGAATGGAGTACGTCGATTACGGAGTGTTTTAGTATGTTTGGTATTGCTAGTTTGTTGTCGACCAGTATGCAGCCGTTGTTGACACTTAAGCTGTTCCATTTTGTGTGTATCTGCCTGCTGAGTTGTTTGCATCGCGCTTGATCGTTGTTGCGAATGACTTGTTCTTCTCGTCCAATGAAGGGGTTTGTCGGTGTATCCGATGGCTGTCTTGCCTGAATGGCTAATTGGCTTCTTATGCCTAATTCGATGCTTACTGCTAATTCTAAGGCTTTTTCGGGAGTTAAGGTTGTTTTCAAGAGTTCCTTTTGGATTTCTTGGTCTATCATATTTGCGGTAAATATGCCCCTTAGTAGTTCGTCTTCTAGTTCCCCTAGTTGACAGTGCTCGGCTAGTGATCTGAGTGCAATTGTTCCATCGTTTCACCTCTTTGTTGTTTACGTGGCAGGAGTAAATATCTATCGAAGGTCACGTTTCTTGGACGGATGAAAGTTTGTTCCAATTCTTCCCATAGCTCCATTGTGGTTTTTGATTCTACGTTTGTGTAGGGAATTTTCTTGCGTGCATTTTTCGTCCTTCAATTCCGAGGCTGAGGTAGATTAGTGATTTGGCTTTTCTGTCTGCCACGTCCCATGGCTTATCGCCGCATAAGACTCCTATTCGATCGATGTGGTTGCATTCGTTCTTCCATTTGGCTATCGCCTGGTTGTACCTTGTTAGTCGTTCTCGTTCCATTGTCTGTGTTGGGTTTTGGACGGGTTGTTCCTCCACTGGTTCTAGGGGGTATATGACTGTAGTCGGTCTCTCTTGGAGTAGTTCGTCCAGTTCTATGTTAGTTTTGGCAACGAGGGCCATTTTGAGCTGGCTCCTCCATTTCTCCCATGAGATTGGTGGATTACTACTGGGTTTGTCCCAGAAGGGTTCGAGGCCGAGCGCCGTGCGTCCTATTTTATCTGACTGCGCCATGTTATACGTGTATCTTGATCGCTAGATGAAACGCTTCAATGAAGGTGTTAGCTTTATGTAAAAGAGATTCAGTGACAAACCGTTTATTACTCTTCTTAAGGCAGACTGCGATTAGGCAGTTCACTGCCAGTGTATTGTCCAAGCTCAAGGTTGCTAGGACCTGTCACTGATGTACTCAATCGTGGTACGATTGAATGGTGTGTGAACAAAAGGTTATATATATATATACTGCGTTTGACTGAGTATCAATTCACTGCGCTAATGGTGTTACTAGTGGTGGTACTAGTAATTATTATTATTATTATTATTATTATTATTATTAATATTATTATTATTATTATTATTATTATTATTATTATTATTATTATTATTATTATTATTATTATTATTATTGTTTTCATTATCAATATTAAAATTATGTGCTGAAATTGAGTAGGGTAACAAAGTGTGCTGTAGGGTAAAAGTTCCTGAAGGTTTTAAAATTGCGTAAGGAGTGAGCTCAAAATAAGCAGTATAGGTAATGTAAGCAGTGAAAATAAAGTGTCGAAAATATTTAAGGAATATGACGAACAGCGTGTGGAAATTCTGCAGTTCTGAAACTGTAGAAATTAAGATTGAAAAGTGTCAAAAAGTTTAAGGTTAATGTTGATTATGTTGAAAAGAATTTCAGCCCATTTTTTGCATATATTTCAGCAAAAGTCGTGAGATGGCCATTGAAGACTCATCGTTGGATTGTGCCGCAGTTGATCTGTGATGAGTACCCGAACTTCCAAGTCTTGCAGTATTGCACGATTATTCAAGAAAATGCTTTAATCTTTTAAGAAATCTATAAAAATTATTTTAATCTTTATTACATAAACGTTTTTCAAATAAGACTATTAGAGTAACAACAGCAGCAGATCATAACTTCACTTCCTGAACTGCAACCTGAAAAAGTTTTTTCACAAGTGATAAAAATAAAATCGCAGTTCAAAATTTATGATTAAAAAAACATTTGCTGCACCTTGAGGTTGTCAATTTCTCCCAAAAATACAATTGTTTAATTGAGCTTTAGTACGAAAGGGATAGTTTTTGTGCCGTCTTAAAAACCAATGGCAGAAATCTGAAAAAAGTGGGAAAACGGATTTTAAAATTTTTAATTTTTCACAAAAAAACTTTTGAATAGTTCTCGGGGAAATGTTTGTTATAATAAATCAGATTGTTCAACTCACCTCAGAACGAGAAGAATTACTTATGATCACCACAAAATAAAGCTCTTAATTATGCAAGTTCAAAGCTAAACTAAACAAAAGTAAACAAAAGATTAAGATTGTGCATGATCAAAAATGGTTCTTTTTGATAGTTGAGAGTTTAATTCAGAGTTTAGTTTGTAAAAGTAAGGCGTTCATTGTCTACATGTTTTTGAAGTTCATTGACAGTTCCGCGCAATTCCTCACTGCAGAACTTCCTTAATTATTATTGTATCCCCAGTTTAACAATAATCTGTTTTATTGATTCTTTTGACTGTTTCAATTTTGGAGAGATTTCAATCGTGAGCATTCACAAATTAAGTCCGTTGCTCACTAGTCAAAAGTTTTTGCATCACAAAAGTTTCTCTAGCGTACGCTACATTCAAAAATGTTTCTCGTGTCAGCCATTCTAGAGAAATTCGTCTGACGCAATTCTATGTATGTTTGTGGATTTAATTAGAGCGATTTTTTCCGTTTTTGCCCCCCCCCCAGTATGTTATTAACTCCCAGTTACAGAGCACGTGCCTTTGCATAGTAAATCATTATTTTAAAAAATGACACGTGCGTCTGGGGGTTTCAAATAAATTGCAACCCCTAAGATGGGGGGCACAATCGGAAAAGATCCAGGAAAAGTATATAGAGAAAAAGTCTATAGACCTCGCAATAAAAAACAGGAATTGAATACTGTGTCTCTTTTTATTTATCATTTAAGATTGCCATAAGATGTCATTTATTCTCAGAAGTCTTTGCCAACATCGTACACGATTTTACTAGATCAACTTAAATAATTCATATAAGATTCTTACAAGACCAATATCATTTTATAGATCATTCTTAGATGGATAATTTGTTTACTTGCAGTAGGCACTTTGCTTGAAAAAGAGCTGTCCTAGTTGAAAGTGACTCGCTCTACGTTGTAGGAAAATCCTAAACTTCAAAAAATGCTGAAATACAGCAAAAAATGGACTATCTTACGTCCTATTGTATCGTATTAGGGGAGGGGGATGACAATATTAGCCAGTGCATAGCCTTAGCCAAAAAATGAGGAAAAAAAGCTTGAAAAGTTTTTATTTTGTAATGTTGAAAAACTGCTATTTTGGACATTTTAATCTGCGCTTTTATTTTTAATCTTAAACTGGTATTTTCGATATTTTAATTTTTTTTTTCACCGCTTTTCACCGCTAATCTTACATTATTTTTTTAACGAACCTGGACCGGGCATGTTTAATAAAATATTTGATATATGATATATCTGATATATCATATATATGATATATTTATGGAAACTACGAGTTTTCATTGCTGGTAAAACCGGTAAATTCGAGTTTTAGAGAGAATTTAATGAATACTTAAAATTTCATGGTCAAAAACTGGGAAAATTTAGCTCGGATCTCTTCAACAATTGCCCCCCTTTTGAAAAAAAGGGGGGCTATTCCTGAATAGAGTTTAAGCGAGCCATTTATTAACCAATCAGAGACTACTAATAACTTTCCACGCATGCAAATACTATGTTAACCTGAATAGAATAAAATACGCCATGGTATGGCAACTAGCCGAACCGGAATACAAGCAAAAAGAATTTCTGACTGGCGGGTCGGGGGCGCACTTCGCCGCGATAAAAGACCCGCGATTTCCGGATTACATCCCACAGCGCATGAGAGGCATGGACGTGAACAACGGTCCGCAATTGCGCTTGAACTATTATTCGGCTATCTAAACTATAGGCAAAGTAATATCGTGGTAAAGTATAGCACAAAAGGGGGCGGAAATTCTCTGCTAGGTGCCAAAGGGGGGGGGGGGGAGCAATGGTTGAAAAGATCCTTTAGCTCCCCCAAAGCTCTGCAGGCTGCTAGGCTACGAAACCGGAATAAGTTTCAGTTTCGTTATGTCAACTCAATCAAAGTTTAATTTGTAGTGGTTCCAAGTTAAATTGCAGTATTACAAGCCCGCGCCGCTCCAAATAGATTTTAATTACTTTTGCGCTAATTTGTGATACTTTCAGACGAAGGCATTGGAAAATATATTAACAACTATAACGTTTTGTTAAAGTAAAATTTTACTATAATCTTTTGTTTAGTAGTCTGCACCACACGGGTTGACCACGAAAGAAACTTACCAACCATAAAACGTCATTTGTGAGTTTTTTTGGAAACTTATTCAACATACCACTTCCAAAAAAAGTTTTGAGTTTGACTGATAAAAACTCCATTATAGCTATAAAGATTATACTAATTGCCCGAGTTGACCAAACTTATATACCATTAACAAACCATTTATCGGACCTTACTAACCCTAAAACGAACCGTTTATGTTTCCTTCAAAATGGTACCCTACAACTCATAAAGCTTTTATGAGTCATATACGGTCCGTTTTACGGCAAGTAAGTTTTGGTCATTCCAGGTAATTCGTGTAATTGTTGCTTTGTCTCAATATAAGGCCCTTTTTACATGTTTTAACATACGTTTTGTGACATTTAAAGAGGTAAAATTCACCAAAACTGTCCATTTTGTTTGGTAGGGGAGCTGGCTCGTAATGAAGAAATCTCTGCTCAGAGAGTAAAGTTTCTTTTCTCGAGCTCTTTTCAGAGAAGTTCCAGAAAAGGGCAGAATGCTTTATATCTCAGCTGTCGTGAGTTTAGCCCCTCCACTTGAAAAAAATGATCTGGGTCAGGTACTGCATATAGTAGAAAACGAAGCTGTGAGAAATTAACCATTCTGAGAAAGAAATGTTTTCGGGGATTATCGTCTGATATTGGAACAATTCGCCAATTCGTCTGCAGAATTCTCTTTGCAAAGTAGATCATATCGTCTAATGTTGGGCCGTTGATCTCTTCTTTTAGTTGTTTTTTGTAATAGAGACTCTCGTCTGTAGGCCTTCCAGTGTCAGGTTCAAACTGCCAATTACAATTAAATTTTAAATAAAGATTCAATACTGCTGCCAAAACTAAAAATAAATTGAAAAATAATAAAAAACCCATGATCATTTTACTTTTGTTTGCAAATATTGGTAGGTGCGGGCTGCATTGAAATTTTGTGAGAAATTATCCCCTATTGTATATGGTCAAAATTGCTGCCAATGGCGGTAAAATTGTGTAAGACTGAGGGGAAAATTTGTTCAGAGGGCGTAAAATGATGTAAGAGTGGGGCTGCCGAGGGGGTTAGACTAGTTTAAAGATGAGGGGCATTTTTTCAGAGGGGGTAAAATGTTGTAAAAATTGGGCAACAGGGGGCGAGGGGGGTAAATGGTGTAATAGTTGAAGGGAAATTTGTTGAGGTAGAGAGGTGGTTAAATGATGTAAGAATTGGGCTGCCAAGGTGTGAGGGGTAAATTGAGGTAAGAGTGAGGAGGTTTTTTTCTTCAGAGGGGATAATTCTAACAAATATTATTCATATAGAGGGACCGTAAAGAGTTGGACAAGCATTGATGAGAGCTGCGGGTACAAAGTTTCTGGGTTCAAGACTGTCCGTCTTGGAGCATGGGGGCTAAAACAATGTAAGATTAGCGCTTCAAAGGGGGCTATAATGACGTTAGAGTTGGGGCAACTTGTTTAGATGGGGTAAAATGGAGTACGAGTGGGCTGCCAAAGGGTTGTAATGATGTAAGAGTGGGGCTGCAATGAGAGAATATTTTAAGGAAATTTCAGCTCAAACCACTTACATTTTTGGGCTGTAATGGGCTGCCAGGGTTCAAAATGATGTAAGAGTGATGTGGTAAGAGAGGGGGGGGGGGGAGAGAGAGAGAGAGAGAGAGAGAGAGAGAGTAATGGAGAAAATACTCCCTAACTCTTTTATCATTTTACCCCCCCTTGGCAGACCAAAAAGATGTATCACTGGGAAGTTAATTTATCTTTTACTCCCTCACTCTTAAATTAATCCCCCTGGCAGCCCATTGCGGCCTAAGAAGTTGTAGGAGTATTGAGCTGCATTGCCCTTAAAAATTTTCCAAGTGCAGCCACACTCTTGCATCTTTTTAGGCGGAAAACTTCAACGCGCGGAGAATGGTGGTTTGAAATTAATATGTGTATAGCAAAAAGTAATTGCATTTATTGTAAACAGCAGTCAGAAACTTGTTCGTGTTACATTTTTAGCAATTAAGTGCTTTATAAAGGGTGTCTATTACTAAGATTTTCTCAAAAAACGCAAATTCGGTTGTTGATGTATTTTACCACCCGGGTCGAGGTGTCATCGCTAAAAGTTTGCTAAAAGATGTAAGATTTGCGGTAAACTTGAGTGAAATTTTAAGATTTGCGCTCAATGCGATGAATGCGGTGACGAAAAATATTTTTTAAGCGGTGAATTTTTTTTCACGGCTGCAGCGGTGAAAGAAAACTTTTCACCGCTACCAGCAGAATGCGGTGAAAAAATATTTCTCAGCGCTACCAGCAGAATGCGGTGAAAAATAATTTTTCACGCTATCAGCAGAATGCGGTGAAAAACATTTTTCACCGCTAAAGTTCTTACAAACATTCACCGCTAATTTCAAACGCTTATCTTAATTCACAAGAATTATGAATGAAGCAAGTGGCAGATGGCGCAGTGGAATAAGAAGTTGGTGACACGCAGGATTTGAGTGGTTTGAACCCCTGTACGGACGTTTCTTATTTGTAAGACATCCGGTGAATGCGGTGAAAAAAAATTTTTCACCGCCAAAAAACAGCAAATTTTACAAAAATTCACCGCTATTCACCGCTATTCACCGCTAATCTTGCATTATTTTTTGACAAAACCTCGACCCGAGCAGGCTTGTAGTTATAAATGAAATGACATTTTTGAGAGGGGAGCAAAACTTTGGGGGTTGCCTAAATTTCGGCAATGAAGGACGGTGTAGGCCCTAGCGGAAAAGATCCCGATTAAGGAAAATCCCAGCAAAAGTGGAACTTTTCTCATAATTTGCATAATAATAAATGTTAAACAGTGCGCTGAAATGGAAGCTCAAAATCTGCGCACATTACAGACAAGAGTCAACAATATTGGAACTGAACAGGTTTTGGAAGGCAAAGTGAAGCAAGTATTTGCAATCTATAGATAACAATATGATTCAAATTGCTCATCATCAGAATAAAACCATTGCTGCGTTTTTGAATTAGAACAACCAATTACAATTGTCATCAAGTTTACCAGTGCATTCTGGCAATGCTATTTTAATTTTCCTTGAGTAGAGTATATTCCATCCTATACAAAAGGCAATCAAATAAGATCGTTTTTGACAAAAAAAGTCCAATTGAAAACAGACAATGGACAAATAACGATTGAAAACAAACATTACTCAAATGATTCAAAATACATCACTAGTTACTTTGAAAAATCAAATCACTGCAACAATATCATCTCGAATTGAAGTACTTCGGTCGATCATTTGAAATACTACTGAAATATTGAAATATGAACTGTAGTTTTTCTAGTTCTTGAAAAATAGATGATTTCAAAAATTGGTCCCCTTTTCCAACAAAATGTACCCAGGAAAGTGATTGGATCAAACAAAAGCACCAATGCGTCATAAAAAAAAACTCAATCGAAAGAGAATATGCAAGATTTTTCTCTGGAACTAGTAATTCGAATTTATGCACCCACACACACACTCACACACACACAAAAGAACATACTCACATACAAACACAGTACGTTAAAAACTTCATAATAAGAACATTCCAACGCATCATAAGAACCCATAACTGTTCAAAGCAAAGTCAATAACAAAAACACAAAATTTTTTAAAAACGGTAAAAAACTCTAGAATTTTGTTTTAATAAAGAAAAAAGTCAAATTCCTGATATCGACTATTTCTTCGATTAAATATTACAAAATT
Source organism: Convolutriloba macropyga (assembly GCF_964194025.1). NCBI lineage: Eukaryota > Metazoa > Xenacoelomorpha > Acoela > Convolutidae > Convolutriloba > Convolutriloba macropyga. Next base: position 5,139,145 of record NC_134470.1, read on the forward strand.
GAAAATAGTCCAAACCTGAAAACGCGCCAGAGTTTAATAACGTTTTAATTTGACCTTGAACTCTGCCAGCATTTCAGATTTTTGCTCTATCCACTTTCGACCGAAATATTTGCCGTTTGTTTATACGTTTTGGTTTTTAAAATCAATAATTTTTCTAAGTTTTTTTTCGTAGTCTAAATTATTGTATTGTCTTGAAAATATTAAACTAATAATATCGGCTAAGACGGTTGGATTAATTCAAAAATTTTTCTGATAAGCGTCTTCTCCATCTGAGTTGAGTCAGATACAATCATTATCAACTCCAGATGAGAAATCGAATTATCTTTTCCGTTTGTGTCCCCCCCTCTCCGGTACGTTATGAACCCCCTATATCGTCTTCTGAATTTCTAACTAGGCTAACAATGAGGGGGATTTGTCGCCCAGAAGATCGATCAAATAAAATAAACCAAAGGTTTTGAATTGGTGAAGCAAGCGTTACTTTGTTACTCTGCTATTTCCCCTCTTCCACTCTTGTAAGCTGTTGCAAATTAGATTGCCTTGAAAAAAGTTAATTCACAATGGGGCTCGTAATATCAATTCTAGTTATATGGATAACGTGTGTAAAGAAATTACTTGCACATCAATGGAAAAGATAAATTCAAGACAATTTATAATAGTAATTACAATAATAATACCATTATCCGTGGTTCACTTCCCAAATGAACTAAATCAAAACAGCTCACAGTATCCCAACTGGTGTAGCAACTACAAACTTCCAGAGTTCAATCTCACTCTCAATCTCTTCCCTGCTTTTCACACTATCTTTTATAGTTTAGTCCCACTAAACCAACTACTTTCTCTCGCGTATGCGAAATCAATTTTCTGAAGTTCTCCTTAAATCTTCAAAGTCTGCCTCTGCCTCTCTATCTCTCTCTCTCTCTCTCTCTCTCTCTCTCGCTCCTTTTCTCTGTGTTACTTCAATTTATACCCAACCAATACGCTCTTATCTTAAGCAAACAATCCTTAATCTCTTAAGTAATTATTGCAACTTACACTTGAAATCTGTCACATTCTGTAGGAGGGTTTTGTTTGCTATGCAAACAAACCAATATCAAACTATGCTCGGTCATTCAACTGCTACCAACCATTGTTCAACTTTCTCCTTATCTTGAGTAAACGACCTTTGGACTCTTGTGTAAACAGATCCACTCCACTTTATCTCATATTTGCACTTGACATGTCAATCAGTGTTTGCTTAGTAAACATTGAATGTTGCTATGAAAAGTTCTTATTCCTCTATTTTCGCTATAAATTTAATTAGCTGCAATCAATCCCTGCCAAAAATTACGTGTTGAATAAATAAATAAACTCAACCCTAAACCACAGATTATTTGTAATTTCCAATTTCAAAATCATTTCATGCATTTCCTCATTTAAAAACCGCCGAAAAGTCGGTTAATATTCCTAAAAGCCCAAAAGTGTGACCTTTAGGGGTCAATCAGGGGTCAATCATCAAAGAAGAACGGTCAAGTTGATAAAACTAATTATTATCATTGAAAGTCCTTTCATAGTTGCACCTACCCACAAAAATTCATGGCCTAACTCCCACTAGAACACGAGCAAAGACTACGCACACTTTTCATCGACCTCCCGGATGACCCCAAATTTCCAAACTTAATAACTTGCGAAGTAGTGGTCAAAACGTCTTCGGGTAAAATTTTCTAGTAAATATAGGGTGCCAACAGATTGCCTGCCAAGTTTCATGACCAACGGATCAGCCATTGCAAGTCATTTGCAATTTAAAAGTTTTTAACGAGTCGTGGGTGCCGAAACCCGAAAAATCCGAGTTCGTCAAAATTGACCGGGGTGGTTATTTTTTGTCACTAACTGTCTTAGGTTATCATATTAAAACTATTTCAAAGTCATTCGGCCGCTCAAAAAGGCCAATTTCCGGTTTTCGGCACTCGGGTGGTCCCGAAGCACCGACTTCCGGTCGTAATCTGGGATTGAAAATATCACCAATCGAAGGCAATTGAAAAGTTACACTAACCTTCCAAAAATCATAAGGCTACTACCAATACTCCACGAGCAATTCAAATTTTACGTTCCGCAACACCGGCGTGCGCTAGTTCTGTGCAGGTTGGTCTGGGGTCAAATCTGACCTTAAAATCGGATTCCTCGTAACCAAATTAGTCTATCCCCCAATTTTCAGGTCAATCCGGTGACAATGTTTCGAAAAAATACTATTTCACTTTAGGAGCTAACTACATTCCTGTGATAATTACCAATATTCTCAAAAATTGCCATTTTACATCCTAAACCCTTCCCAAGATCATGCAAAAACATTAATTCATACGTGCAGGACATTACAACTGATTAATCGCCTTATTTCTGACTCAAACATTCTTTTTTCACAGTGAAATACCTAAAAACCTTCAAATCAAGCTACTTCCGGTGTTAATAGCTGGAGGGTGGGTGGTCGGATTCGCCCGAAAATTATTCTCGCAATAGAGGACCACTAGGGGTACCTCCCCATCATTCACCAGTTATCAACCAATAACTCCTTCCCATCCCGGGGGGGGGGGGTTCGGACAATTTTTTATCGGTAGGGTACTTGGAAAACCGATAAACTGCTTTTTATTTACTTTAAGTCAACAAACCTCCAAAAAATTTCTTCCACAACTTTCTAAGCCATTCCCATGATTATCTAATACATTACTGCACCAGTACATGCTAGTACGCCTGGTTTCTACCGTTATTTCATCCATAAACAATCGAAATTTATACCGCAAATTATCCAAAACCGTCGAATAACACCTTTTCTTGTGCCAAAAACTCAGATCAAAAATGTATATACGGCTGCGTATCCCTATTATATATCAACAATCATAAGGGGAATATCCCCACAAAATTTTAGATTCCAATGACGATTATAACTTAAAGAGATGAGTGTACCTAGTTCGGAGTTGCCAATTATTTTGTAAATTTGAAATCGCACTTTAATTTGGTTCAAATTGAAATTCCAATTTTGTTCAATTTATCTAGTTAACTTCAAATGTTCGCTCTCTAGTTTTCTTCTAAACTTAAATCCCTCACTTCGAATTTGGCCTGATGCACAAATACAACTTCGCTAATTAATCAAAATAGATTGACAGCTCAATATGCTTTTGTTCATTAACTTCTTTGTTTAAGACATATCATTCAACTCCCCTCTCTGGCGCCTTCGAAACAATAAACCTTCAAATGCAAAAAGCTAAACTCAAATACCTAACTTCATTTAAATAACTTGACTTAACACATCCAACTTAATCTCCCTCTCACATGTCATTTTAACGAAAATTAAGAACTAATACACCCCAGTTACAGTGCACGTGCCATTACATAGTAAATCATTATGTAAAAATATGTCACGTGTGTATGGGGGTTGCAAATAATATGCACCCACTAAGCTGGGGGGGCACAGACGGAAAAGATCCCAATCAAAATTGAACGCACTAAAAAAGCAGCATTTATAGCTGCGAGTTATGCTAAAAATACTACTTTATTTATCAAAAAAGACTAAAAAGATACACTTTTTATTTGAGCCAGACAAGTTTTTTAATCGGATTCTATAGACCCTTATCATGAAAACTTTCATTATGTTCATGTTTAAAACGATATTTACCTTTAGCGTCATCCAGTATATTTTTGTCATACAAGTTTGAGTGTCCAAATTATAAAATAGAAGAGGAAATTTCATGATCTTACTGTAGAGAACTGAACAAGTGCAAGCCAGTGACATGATATTGTCCAAACTTGATCTGAGGGTTTCATTTTCTCTTGTATTGCTTCCTGTTAATTCTTGACAAATCAGCATCATTACTTCGTAAGGAAGGTCAAGAATGACTGTAGTTCCTTCTGAATATAGTTGCAAAGTAAATTCTTCAGCTGAGATTTTTGGGGATTTTTCCATTATAGCCCCCCCTCCCCCTCCGGCCACGAAATTATAACTCCCCCATGGTGGTATAAATAGGGCAATTGCGGTAATTATAGTCCATGTCGAAAATACCCCCTGATAAACCCCCCCAAACTGAGTAGGGGGTAGTTGTCTATGGGGGGAGGGTAAAACCGTGCAAGATTAGGGGTTTAATAAAATAAACCAAAGGTTTTGAATTGTTGAAGCAAGCGTTACTTTGTTGCTCTGCTATTTCCCCTCTTCCACTCTCGTAAGCTGTTGCAAATTAGATTGCCTTGAAAAAAGTTAATTCACAATGGGGCTCGTAATATCAATTCTAGTTATATGGATAACGTGTGTAAAGAAATTACTTGCACATCAATGGGAAAGATAAATTCAAGAGAATTTATAATAGTAATTACAATAATAATACCATTATCCGTGGTTCACTTCCCAAATGAACTAAATCAAAACAGCTCACAGTATCCCAACTGGTGTAGCAACTACAAACTTCCAGAGTTCAATCTCACTCTCAATCTCTTCCCTGCTTTTCACACTATCTTTTATAGGTTAGTCCCACTAATCCAACTACTTTCTCTCGCTTGTGCGAAATCAATCTTCTGAATTTCTCCTTAAATCTTCAAAGTCTGCCTCTGCCTCTCTCTCTCTCGCCTTTTCTCTGTGTTACTTCAATTTATACCCAACCAATACGTTCTTATCTTAAGCAAACAAACCCTAATCTCTTAAGTAATTATTGCAACTTACACTTGAAATCTGTCACATTCTGTAGGAGGGTTTTGTTTGCTATGCAAACAAACCAATATCAAACTATGCTCTGTCATTCAACTGCTACCAACCATTGTTCAACTTTCTCCTTATCTTAAGAAAACGACCTTTGGACTCTTGTGTAAACAGATCCACTCCACTTTATCTCATATTTGCACTTGACATGTCAATCAGTGTTTGCTTAGTAAACATTGAATGTTGCTCTGAAAAGTTCTTATTCCTCTATTTTCGCTATAAATTTAATTAGCTGCAATCAATCCGTGCCAAAAATCACGTGTTGAATAAATAACTAAACTCAACCCTAAACCACAGATTATTTGTAATTTCCAATTTCAAAATCATTTCATGCATTTCCTCATTTAAAAACCGCCGAAAAGTCTAATATTCCTAAAAGCCCAAAAGTGTGACCTCTAGGGGTCAATCAGGGGTCAATCATCAAAGATGAACGGTCAAGTTGATAAAACTAATTATTGTCATGGAAAGTCCTTTTATAGTTGCACCTACCCACAAAAATTCATGGCCTAACTCCCACTGGAACACCAGCAAAGACTACGCACAGTTTTCATCGACCTCCCGGATGACCCCAAATTTCCAAACTTAATAACTTGCGAAGTAGTGGTCAACACGTCTTCGGGTAAAATTTTCTAGTAAATATAGGGTGCCAACAACTTGCCTGCCAAGTTTCATGACCAACGGATCAGCCGTTGCAAGTCGTTTGCAATTTAAAAGTTTTTAACGAGTCGTGGGTGCCGAAACCCGAAAAATCCGAGTTCGTCAAAATTGACCGGGGTGGTTATTTTTTGTCACTAACTGTCTTAGGTTATCATATTAAAACTATTTCAAAGTCATTCGGCCACTCAAAAAGGCCAATTTCCGGTTTTCGGCACTCGGGTTGTCCCGAAGCACCGACTTCCGGTCGGAATCTGGGACTGAAAATATCACCAATCGAAAGCAATCGAAAAGTTACACTAACCCTCCAAAAATCATAAAGCTACTACCAATACTCCACGAGCAATTCAAATTTTACGTTCAGCAACACCGGCGTGCGCTAGTTCTGTGCAGGTTGGTCTGGGGTCAAATCTGACCTTAAAATCGGATTCCTCGTAACCAAATTAGTCTATCCCCCAATTTTCAGGTCAATCCGGTGACAGTGTTTCGAAAAAATACTATTTCACTTTAGGAGCTAACTACATTCCTGTGATAATTACCAATATTCTCAAAAATTGCCATTTTACATCCTAAACCCTTCCCAAGATCATGCAAAAACATTAATTCATACGTGCAGGACATTACAACTGATTAATCGCCTTATTTCTGACTCAAACATTCTTTTTTCACAGTGAAATACCTAAAAACCTTCAAATCAAGCTACTTCCGGTGTTAATAGCTGGAGGGTGGGTGGTCGGATTCGCCTGAAAATTATTCTCGCAATAGAGGACCACTAGGGGTACCTACCCATCATTCACCAGTTATCAACCAGTAACTCCTTCCCATCCCGGGGGGGGGGGGGGTTCGGACAATTTTTTATCGGTAGGGTACTTGGAAAACCGATAAACTGCTTTTTATTTACTTTAAGTCAACAAACCTCCAAAAAATTTCTTCCACAACTTTCTAAACCATTCCCAAGATTATCTAATACATTACTGCACCAATACATGCTAGTACGCCTGGTTTCTACCGTTATTTCATCCATAAACAATCGAAATTTATACCGCAAATTATCAAAAACCGTCGAATAACACCATTTCTTGTGCCAAAAACTCAGATCAAAAATGTATATACGGCTGCGTATCCCTATTATATATCAACAATCATAAGGGGAATATCCCCACAAAATTTTAGATTCCAATGACGATTATAACTTAAAGAGATGAGTGTACCTAGTTCGGAGTTGCCAATTATTTTGTAAATTTGAAATCGCACTTTAATTTGGTTCAATTGAAATTCCAATTTTGTTCAATTTATCTAGTTAACTTCAAATGTTCGCTCTCTAGTTTTCTTCTAAACTTAAATCCCTCACTTCGAATTTGGCCTGATGCACAAATACAACTTCGCTAATTAATCAAAATAGATTGACAGCTCAATATGCTTTTGTTCATTAATTTCTTTGTTTAAGACATATCATTCAACTCCCCTCTCTGGCACCTTCGAAACAATAAACCTTCAAATGCAAAAAGCTAAACTCAAATACCTAACTTAATTTAAATAACTTGACTTAACACATCCAACTTAATCTCCCTCTCACATGTCATTTTAACGAAAATTAAGAACTAATACACCCCAGTTACAGTGCACGTGCCATTACATAGTAAATCATTATGTAAAAATATGTCACGTGTGTATGGGGGTTGCAAATAATATGCACCCACTAAGCTGGGGGGGACACAGACGGAAAAGATCCCAATCAAAATTGAACGCACTAAAAAAGCAGCATTTATAGCTGCGAGTTATGCTAAAAATACTACTTTATTTATCAAAAAAGACTAAATAGATACACTTTTTATTTGAGCCAGACAAGTTTTTTAATCGGATTCTACAGACCCTTATCATGAAAACTTTCATTATGTTCATGTTTAAAACGATATTTACCTTTAGCGTCATCCAGTATATTTTTGTCATAGAAGTTTGCGTGCCCAAATTATAAAATAGAAGAGGAAATTTCATGATCTGATTGTAGAGAACTGAACAAGTGCAAGCCAGTGACATGATATTGTCCAAACTCGATCTGAGGGTTTCAATTTCTCTCGTCTTGCTTCCTGTTAATTCTTGACAAATCAGCATCATTACTTCGTAAGGAAGGTCAAGTATGATTGTAGTTCCTTCTGAATATAGTTGGGAGGTAACTTTTGCAGCTGAGATTTTGGGGATTTTCCCATTATACCCCCCTCCGGCCACGAAATTATAACTCCCCATTGTCGTATAAATACGGCAATTTCGGTAATTGTAGCCCGTTTCGAAAATACCCCCCCCCCCCCCCCCTGATTACTCCCAAACTGATCAAAGAGTAAAAAGAGTATGGAGGGGGGGGGGGGGGTAATTGTCTATTGGGGTAAAACCATGTAAGATTAGGGGGTAAGGGGGGCGGGGGGTAATGGGGATTAATGGGGAAAATTTTTAGAGCGGGGGTGACGGGTATATACGGGGAGGGAGGGGGGGGGGGGGCTTTATAATGGGAATGACCCGTACTATTTAGTTCAAAACGTTTGGCCGTCGATTTTGATTTGAGGTTCTTAAGTGACGCCATGTTTTGAAAGGCTAATTGTTTTTTAGTTAGCAGAAGCTTCAAATTAACCTAGTTATTAAATAGCGGTTATTGTTTGCAATTATCTGTTAGTTTTATAATGAATCATCTATCATAACAAGAGCTAGTGATTGAAGGCGTGACCAAATACTTTAAACAGTTTTGGTAATTATGTAAACAAAAACAGAGCCCAAGTAACTACGCGGTTCATTGATTTCCATTTATAGTACCCATTTCCACCAAATCTTAAAATGTTGCAAAAGTGATTCTGAATCAAAATTTAATTTGAAATTTTAACCAAAGTTAAAACCAATCTACCTGTGTCCAAATTACCTTTGACGTTCCCACCAAAATTGGTATAAGAGCAAGGATGATTGGTGATGAGCAATTGTTTCGATTTTACAACTTTTTTTGAATTTACAACTTTTCGAATTTTCCACTTTTTTTTTCGAATTTACCACTTTTGTTGAATTTACCACTTTTTGTTTATTGTTTTATGAAATAATTTGTTTCCGGTGCATAATTCAGCCCTTCCTGCTCTTTTTTTCTACTACGAGATACTATTTGTCAAAAGTATTACAGAATGTGAAAGTTGACTTTGCGTAAATAACCAGTATTGCATATACAGCCGGTCAGAGAAGAGAATTTTGAAATCTAGTTGTCATTTCTAGACCGCAAATAGTAACATGAGCATACGAAGGCAATAAGGAAAACAATGATGAAATAGTGTAGCAGTAGAAATACTGGATGTAAACCTTCATCCGATCAGAGACTGAGAAGACATTACTCTCTTTTATATAGAGAGAACTCTACTAACTGTAGTCAGTCTAATAGAGTAGTTGCACGATGTGCGTATCTCTGTTTCCGGTGTAATTCTTTATAACCACCGTTACAATTGAAATATATCTTCAGTGTTTTACTGAGTTGGTTAGTCTGAGAGATATAGGTCAGCCTACTTCGCGCGCAGAAATAAGTAGCCCTAGCTCTTTATACCTTAAGGCTGTAAAAGGAGCGCACAACGGGTCTGCCTTAACTGGTGCGACTAATGAGTTAACAAACTCTAACCGTAAAAAGAACTCACACAAAACACGCTATTCTCTTTTGAGAAAAAAACTTAGACCTAGCTTAGATAATTTTTTACTCTTTTTACAATTAAAACTCAGAAAACGGAAAAGACAATCCGAACAAAATCTAAATACTTAATATTAAAGCACAAAAAAATCACAAAATGAACCATCACACTGGTCCAACTTCCTCTAACCTTGATACCCACTCTGATGAACTACAATTAGCTGTTCTTACACAACAAAACAAACGTCGCACACGTGAGATTTTACCCTTTGAGGTTAAAGACTATCAACAACAAGATTAATTAAATCTACTTTGAAACATAGCAAAACAACTCAAATATCACTATTTTGCAGTAGAGCAACAGCCTCTCCTCTCTTTAACAGCAAAAGCATCACAAGTTTTACGAACTGCTTTTCTTTCCTAACTAATTGAAGTTTATGGAGCTCAACTCACAAAGGGTTCGATTCTTTTTCTTTGTGATCCTCACACGAACACATTCATTTCTCTCATATATGACACTTTACTTAACCCACTATCAGATACATTATTTGAATTCCTTGACGGAGTATGGTCAGAAATACAACACTCGGATAAAGCAGTTGTATTAAGATAATTCTGTTTTGAATTTCTTAAACGTCTTGCTACTACACTTAACACTGCCGCTTTAAATCACGTACATAAAAAGAGAAAGCGTACATAAAATGGCTCGACAAGAAATCGAAGGCTTCACTCATCTTCATAAAACATACATAAGTTCCGTAAAAGACGCGGATTCAAACGAAGAATCTCTTACACTTCTATTCCGGTATATACACAGATTTTGGAAAAGTCTGGTAAGACAAATTTCTCCAGCTACAAAATTAATAGGTGAAACGTATACACAATTGATACCTAAACTACCAGAAACGTTACATTATATTTATGATCCGAACTGGTTTGCACAAAACTTCGTAACTGTCACAGAGGTACCATCGGAAACTATACAAAATTGTCTATAAATCATAATAATATCGAAATATAAAACTATAACGCAGAAAACCAAACATTTACTTGTACAGACACTCCAGAAAACGCAAATATGTCTCTTTAAGCATCACCGATAGAAAATCTAGATAATATAGTCCACGCAAAACCTACAGACACTTATATTATTGAAACTACGGTAACAGAGTTTAACTCAAAATTACTAGATGATGGAACACTCTTTTCATCTTATATAGTTAATACCTTAATTAATCTCGAAGATCATGGCCAAAATACAAATCGAAATAATATTACTACTGCTACTAACGAAACTACTAATAACACAAATATTTACCAAAATCAACAACACAGACAACCTGTGAACTCGACTGAATTGACAAAAAAATTCAGATTCATTAAAGACATTTCCACCTACATGACCAAACACACCTTTTCCACGCATACAAAGACAGAACTTCTTACATTTTAACACTGCATCTGTTATATTAAATACTTCAACACAACCAACACTAACAAATAACCAATTATTCAAATAACTCCACAACAATTAGTAAATCTCATTAGACAACTTAATTCACAAAAATGTTAACAAACAACAAATCCTCCGACCCCGTATTATCTACAGGCGGCTTCTATACAAACACCGTCACCTGTAGTTTGCAGAAGTACACAAATGATTTATCCGTATTTAGGATGCTCGGTAACCATGCAAAAATCTTCAAGACTATTTGATTGTACTGATGCTACCTCTCCAACAGAAGATTTCGTAAATGCTGTCACAGTAAATATGGTACTGACAGCAGGACCAGAACTAATTGACTCACCGTATCATGACACTTGGATCCTAAAATGAATTGCCATGATATAAACGGTCCTAATTGGCCCGGCACAGCAATGGTACTCACATATACCACTCTCGAAATAAAAAAAGAACTGGAGAGGATTTTGCCGTGAGTTTCAAAGGACATTTGATAATCAGCAGTTGCAAGTACAAGTGAAACTGTTGCTAGAAAGCAAAACACGTGCTTCTGGTGATCAATTAAAAAAACTAGCGCTCAGAATTGAACGAATGACCCGGAAAGCATATGATATTAACGCTTCAGAAATGCGTAATGCACAAATGAATGACGCACTGGTCAAAGCACTCGACCAAAAATTAGCCAAAACGGCTCTCAAAAAGATTGCAAATCACAATGCACCGCATTGGAACCTTATCTTCCTTTTGCACAACTAGTAGAGAAAATAAATCAAGAAGATATCACAAGAACACATATAGATAGACAAAAGCTAAACACAAACTCCACTCTTTCTTCATCAATAAATAACGTTTTTTTAGATATTGTTTATCTCACAACAGATGATATACATATGATGGAACAGGTTATTGCACATGGTATCAACGTAGTACGTCAAAAGTACGCAAATGATCCAAATTTTAAAGGGAAAGCACTCTTCCTGAAATTTGGAAAAATATGTTCACGCTCGGGACACAGCATTTCTACATGCCCCGATAAAAGATACACAAAACCACTCGAAAAAAGCGATGAAAGGTAACCAAAACCTTCCAAACAAACAAATCTCATCAAATAATATGACCGGGAAACAACCGCTACCATTCTTTTATCGATCTAGAAGCAGCAGTTGAAACGACAGTGACACTTCAAGACACAGAAGTCCAAATAAATTATCAAATTCAAACTTCAAACCTTGTTACGGCAAAAATAATTTTAAACCACCGAGTTGAAATGGGTCACCATACCCAAGACCCCCTAATTATAACAACAAGTCTGGTTACAACACTATTATTTCATAGAAAACACAAATAATTCTAGACCACAATCCCCTCATTATAATAGAGATAGAAATCATTCACGACTACCATTCTCTTGTAATTGACTCCGTAATGTAAGAAACTACATTAACCCACTTTTGGACCAAGAACAACCTGAGGACACGATGTCTAACACAGAAAATGCAGAAACACAAAACGTCTCAGAGGAAAAACTTCTAGAACAATAATTCAATGATTTCCTCTTAGAATTAAATCAAGATACCCAAGACGAACATTTTAATTTTCAAGAAGAATGCAACGCTCTCACAGAAGAATACATTCTCTCCACATCATACAAAAGTAATATCTTGGTATCACCACTAACAAAATATACACAACAAACACCCGATCATACAAAAACAGTTTCTCATACAATTGAATTTCTATTAGACTCGTGAGCTACACTGAATGTACTCAACAATAACACTTGGAACGAAATAAAGGAATATCACAAACTTTAAATAAAAACATCATCATTTGTTCTTTCAGAAGCAAATGATTCTAAACTACAATCAAATGGCACATAAAAACTCACTCTCTATCCGGATGTAACAGAAAATCAAACATTACAGAACACTACGTTTACACTCATCTTTCACGTATCAAACACAAAATTTAACATCCTAGGAACACCGTTCCTAGAGAAATACGTTGAATCGATAAAATGTTCTTCTCATATATTGGAGATTAAACATATTCAAGAATTAAAATCATGAAAATTTTAAGATTCGTCAATTAATTCACCCCCATACTATTCACGGTTTTTCCTTGTTATTGGAGACCACTCACTAACTTTTCAACAATTTGAACACAGAAATAACTTACTCTTTAACTGCATATGAAGTTAAAACCAAATATGCGAGCTGAATTATTCTTTATGCATCGCATATCTCATTTATACCACTCCGTAAATATATGATGTTTTCCATAAATACTCATACAAAATCATTTGAATCACCCACTAACACTTGTAAAAGGCTCAATTGGATATGCACAACAAGATATCTCAATCACTGATTTACAAACCACAAAATAATTTTAACCACTGATTTTAACCACTGATTCTAACCACAAAAAATCGCCTCAATGAACTCACGGAATTCATCAATGCTTATAATTCAAATTACCTTACATACGGTACATCATAAACACTCAAAAAATTATATTGCCTAAACCTCACTAAACAACAAGAATGTGAAAATAAAACACAACAAAAAGAGTTCCATATATCATTTGAGGTCTCAAAATTCACAGAAAGACACAGAAATTTTCTCCCGATTCAATTTTAAACACACAAAGTTAACAAAAACCAAATTTGAACACTTAGCACAGCTTCTCACACAGTTTAAACAATGATATGCTACATCTAAATTCGATGTACGGAAAATCAAAGTATAATTTAAAAAACAACGCGCAGTGTCCCTTTTCAGCTACAAGACCGAGTACAACATTTAATCGATATACTAACACATTTTGATATTATAGCACCTCTTAACACAGATTCTCTCACCACGGGAAACACTTTCATTAATCCAGTCATTAGCCTTGAAGAAGGAGAATCAATAAAGACTGTTTTAGATTCTCGCCAATTGAAAACAATGATTGACGAAGCAAAATGTAGTTGACCCATAGAGCCAATCCATAATACTCAAACGTATTAAGGGACCAATTCTTTTTATAGCAGATATGAATAGCGCATATAACTAGATGCCGCTAGATAAAGCATCACAGCGACTCACAAATTTTGTCAAAGCAGGAAAACAATACTGCTTTAAAAGTTTTTTTACGCCATTTTCATCGGCCCACCAGCCTTTTCATCTTTTATGGCTAGTATTTTTAAACCACTGGTTGGGAAAAATATAATTATCACATACCTTGATGTTGTTTTTATACAAGATACTACAACAGACACAATTTTACAAACACTTGAAAAATATCACAAAATTCTTTGAAATGAAAACCTCAAAGCCGCTCCTGATTAACCTTTCTTTTTCCTCGATTCAGTTAAATTTTTGGGACACCAAATTCAAAATAATCACATATACCCACAAATATTCAAAATTGATGGATTTTTAAAAATACAACCGACGAAAAAAAGAAATACAAAAAAGTTACGTTGGTTTAATCACTTTCATCTCAAAATAAGTTTATAAATTACAAGTTATTTTGAGACCATTCTATCTCCAACTCCGAGATACAACAGATTATAATTGGACTCCAAAGTTACAACAAAAAATCGATAAAGTAAAAAGGAACTTACAGACAGAACACTTATTGCAATCCCTAATTCAAAAAAACCTTTTTATATTACATGTGGAGCCTCTAAGTATGGCATCGAAGCTGCACTTCTCCAAAAAATTAGTTTGGGAAAATGGAATTAGTGTCAGCAAACTCCCGTCTATTTTCCACCACAGAACTTAGACTTTCAACCATTCTTCGCGAGTGCTCAGCAAAAATCTATGCACTCTCGGAATACGAATTTTTCATTCAAGGGTCACAAAACCCTTATAATTTATGCACTGGCCACAAACCAATTCTCTTTTTGTTCACAATAAAGAACAAACCAAACTACAGAGTATAAAAATTTCAGTTAATTCTAATGAAATTTGAAATTTCAAAATCTTCATTTAGTTTGGACAGAAGGGAAAATCTTTCACTTCCGGATTTATTGAGTTGTTCACTAACGCCAACAAACCAACAGACCGTCTAAGAACAGTTAAGATCCCTGATTCTAATAAATTTTTCATGACACATAACCAGCAAACTCACCTATACAATGTCACTATGCTGTATCAAAAGAATATATTAACACATTAACTACAGACCTTACTGTAGAATCACCACATTTTCCAATCTATTCACAGATTAAAGATAGCTATTTCAAAGTACAATTAGAGAATGATCTCTACCTTCGTGTTTCGTAATACGTAGTTAAAACCAAAATACACCCGGTAGAACAAATGCAACAAAACAAAAGCAAACACTGTAAACAGAAACAATTACCATTAGAAACCTATCCTATACTACAAAACAGTGACGTTACTCTAAATACAAATAAAACAGAACCATTTATGCACCCTCCTCAGAATGCGAACTATGCAGAGTTAATAAATACTATTAGATTCTCACTCCCAGCACTAGATGATTTCGTACCTAACATTTAGTAATCGATAATGGAAATAAATACATTGACGGAAAATTTGCACACTTTTGTCGCGCGTATAATGTAAAATTTAAGCCACGAACACCTTACGCACCATGGTCTGATGGACTTGTAAAGAACAGTAGTCGCCCATTAAACACATTTGTTTGCACAGTTTTAGCTTTGCAATACGACACATGGTCACAAAAAGAAAAAGCAATTTGTTTTGCATTCAATTCACAAAATGGAAAAAATTTGAATCCTTCACCCTATGAACTTGTATTCGGCCAAAAACCCCAAACACCAATCATGTTCAACCTATATTCCACTACAGATAGCTTTGAAAATTGTAAACCATCGCCTAATTCAGCTTGTAACACTTTTCTCAAACATATACATACTGACCATCTCGGTCATCAACCACAAAATTAAAAAATTACAGAAAGGAACTTTAGCACAATGGTTTTTAAACCGTAAGAAACTACACTTTGAAGTTTATAATGAGGTCCACAATTATTTAAGCCAAAATATCATTTAAGCAAGTTCATAAATCGCTGTTTCGGAACGGCACAACAACTTAAAATTAACACTTATGTTTTAGTTGTAAATAAAGCTACACAAATAGGAATATCATAGAAGATCCAACCACAAAAAAATGGAGATCTTACAAAATAATTGATGCTCCCACATTAGTTACCTTTAAATTAGGAGATTTCTCCGGTAAACGAATCACTCGCCATAGATGCAATATAGTACCCTATTACCCCAAAAAATTTTTCGTTCAAGAACAAATGGAGAAATACTTTTCGGACAATTCTATGTTACGATTTAATCCCAAAGAGGCGACTATCACTAAGTCAAAATCTGTCTCGTTTAGTCTAGACGACACAGACATACCATCCACTAGTGAACCCTCCCCCTTACCACATTGTAATTTGTCTGAAAAACCCGATTGAAGATTGAAATACAGGAGACGCGCCTCTTAGACGTCACCTGACAAAGGACTATAGAGTCTTTATACCACAGTCAAACCACAGTCTTTATACCACTTCTTTAATACGCAAAATCACTCTTCTCGTTTTAGTTAGCCGGACAGAAATTAGCATAACACACTAAATAACTAGTAAATACTACTCCAGTCAAAATATCATCCCCTCGTTCTCCTATACGTGAGGGATAATTCGGATAGTTCTTTCACCCTCTCCCCTTTACTACAAGTTTTTTACTGCGAAAAAATCAAGCTATTTAGTATAGTAAACAAAGCACACGGACTATCTTTTCACCTGCTACCCTAGCAGAACCACAAAAATTGCTCGATAGGGAAATGAAAGGATGGGGATTACAGGCCATTCCCCACGAAATTAATAAAAAGGAAATTAACTGAAAATTAAGTTATCAACCGACCCACGGCTCGGTCCGAGAAGAATTCCCTAATCTCATATATTTACCAAGATTTAATTCAGTATTTTTCCTATGAAGAAAAACTCGTAATTAGAATATACCGTATAATCTAAAATTAGTTTTCAGTCTAGCTCTTCAACAATCTATTTGTCTCTCTTCTCTCTCTTCATTCTTGAATCTAAACTTCACCTACACTCTCTCAACTTTAAATTTTTCTCTTTCTCCACTCTCTCATCTTAAATTTTGTTCTTTTTCTTCACTCTCCCACTCTCATTTTCACTGAGAAAAGCCTTATAATCTAATTTCACTCTTTTTTTAAGAAAAATATAAGAACTGTCTCACACGACAGTTTTTAGCTTTCTATCCAAGACAGCTTTCACAGCAAAACGAACCAACTTTAGGAAGCCCCAACTGAACCGCTCACAGCAGCTACCACACAACTCCACACTTTCAGTCTCACAGTACTGCAAGTTCTGCGTAATCTCTACCAAAACCCACGTATGCATATTTTTTCACAGCAAAGACTTGAAGTACTATCCAAGAGAACACCATACACAGACACTTTTTGAAATTTTCAGAACTTCAAACCCAAACAAATCCGTTTTCAGGATATTTTTCTGTAATTTAGACCACATATTGTACTCACACACTTGTTGTGAATGGGTTTTCCATATTAGAGATTTTGATAACGAACACATTGCTCTTTTCTATCTCCCAATCTTTCAACCTCAAGCAACACCTAAATTATCTGAAATTCTTTATACAGACATTGTATACACTATTAATCTTGACGCTATCCCAGCCTCATACGATATTAAATTTATTAAAGAATTTATTGGGTTGGATGAGCAATACCATCAACTCGCCAAACAACTGCTCAAAAAATGACCCTGTATATCCGCACATCCTTTCATTTGCTTTAAAAGATTATACAATTGCA
The DNA here is from genome assembly GCF_964194025.1 of Convolutriloba macropyga. Classification (NCBI taxonomy): domain Eukaryota; kingdom Metazoa; phylum Xenacoelomorpha; order Acoela; family Convolutidae; genus Convolutriloba; species Convolutriloba macropyga. The sequence continues at coordinate 5,156,454 of NC_134470.1, forward strand.
GAATTGTTAACAGTTATCTCTTCTGATTCTTTAGATCTCATCTATCAACACAATGTCCTTCCACCAAAATCGGCCTTCGCAGAAAACCGAGTTAGTATTCCTACTTTAAATCTACTTATAATCGTTGTTCCAACTTTCACTAGCTATAAAATCTCTTAATGTGATCATTGCCCCACTCTGGGCCAGCGATCAACGTCACAATTGCATCCTCTAAAGAACAATCCAACACTAACCAAAGTGCTCCCCCTTATCCGAATCCACTATTTGCTGATACAGTGAAGCGACTAAGCAATCCAACCCCAAAAAGTCATCATGTAAGATCTTTAATAAAAAACCACAAGCTCAAGAGACCAAAGAACACACCTACTCAGTCATTACTACTGCCAAGTTTGCAGATAAACCACGTCCTACTGAAAATTGCCCCACTTTATTCCAAAATCATTAATCCCATATCCACCCATCAAGCGCAAATACAACAAACGCAAGCACAACAACAACAATTCCAAACAAACACACAGATTTTATTGCCATACTCAGGCTTTATCGCTAACACAACGCTTCAACCACCCACTATTATACCTGCTCCACCACGAGCACCACAGCCTAAAATAAAGAATTATTCAAATACACCACAATTCTCCTCTCAAACTATAAACTTTGCAAACACAGATAAAACCAATAGTTCTGAATTGCCACAGCCAGTTCACACTGTTTCAAATATAAACGATACACCACAAGATATAAGTCTTCTCTCAGGTACTTTTATCTCTGATCCACCTAACTCTTAATTTTCTTCACCTATTCTATCACAATTTGCAATTAACCCCTTTAATCCGCCACAAGGACCAATAACTAATTTTGAACGCTGACTTTCACTAGCACACTGGAATCACTCATTTAATATAGTCAATTCATCATCTTCATTTCAAAGTTCACTGCCACTTAACTTTCAAGGTACACCAACTATAACTAAACTTAGTTCAACCTGACCTACAGCAGACCCAGACCAACATTCTCACCATTGTATTGGGAAACAACTCGACACTACTCTAACTCTTCCAACTCTACCACTAAAAGTTGACCCAACATGTGTTGTTCTCCCAACAGCCCTTTTCGGAGATCACCACAACGGTGAACAACTACATAATTGGCCAAAACAAAGAACTACTAAATCAAACAAGATCAGCCCAGCACAAAAAAACGAGCACACAAGTTACTTCAACAATCTAAAATTACATTTTCTGTAGAAATCATCGTTGAACAAGATAAACTAATTTTTCACCCGCAAGCTGCTGAACCACCTATTTTTAGGGTAAAAACAACTCATCACCATTTATTTGACAAAAAATTTGCTATGAATTTGACAGATACACAAACAACGCAACAGGATATTTTGTATTTTACGATCCACATTCTGGAATTTCTTACACATGTCCATTATAAATTTAATTTTCTTACTGCTTAATTTATTCTTTTTACATCCACTTCCGATAAAACAACCCATTAAGGTTCATAGCCAAAAAATTTCCAAACCATAATCTAAAGCAGTACAAGACCTAGTAGTCACACAAAATGATTGCTCTTCAAAGCATATAACAAATATGCAGTATTTTAAGCTCAATAAAATCGGCGAATGTAAGATTAAACCGGCAGATTTTCAAATACTCCCTGACTAATTACAAATATTTTCACAAACGCGAACACTTCAAGTACGCGCCTACGCCATACACGCTAAACTTAGCGACAAAGACAGCTTTTGTCACAAAATCTCACTCAACCGAGGATTTAGGTTTTTGATGATTGGTATGTTAACAATATGGAAAAATCTTTCTTTCCCACAGATAATGAAACTCGTGGAGAACTTGAAAGCTTTGGTCTCATAAGTAAACACCACTATCGCCCACAAATAATACAATTCGATGTACTTGACTATCCACGATGGCAATCCAATATTGAAGCCAAACAAGGCCCTTTTCAACTCGATCCTTATAGACCCTTTGCTTTCCAACACGGAATTATGATTTATAATCCTCAGGACCATGAATGGATCCCAAATACTACAGATATCCCCTAGGTTAACTGTCCAGGTCAAAACTTTGAACACGAAGATCATATAATCCACACACTAGGATGATCACTTCAACTCACTAACGTCACGCTTAGTTTCACAAAGCATTTACGGCAAAACTCGTGTAAAATGCGATTTCGAACGAGGCTACTGTCCTCCAAATCCCGCCATCAAAGCAACAGTTATTTGGTAGATCATATGCACGCATGATTAAATTTCAAAAACGCTATTTTATTGAAACACTTGAAAATATTGGAATTAATTCTGGACACAATTACAATGCACAGATGTACTCTAGTCGTTTCCAAAAACTCTTTATGATGAATGCGCACTTTCTTGTTTTGAGGTCCTCACAAAACCTCTATATAAATGTAACGAAGATCGCCCATATTATGCTACATAATATCAAGTTATTTTTGTCCACAATCACGAAGGTTTTAACGTTGTTACCGGCAAAGCATCAGCCAAATTTAAAGATGTACTAGCAACTATCCCTAATGGAGCACCCTCCATCACACCATATACTAAAACAGATAACCGCAATGGATAGGTTATCCCATAAGAATCACCTGTTTATCGTAAATTCGAAAGATATGAATTTTTTATAAAACAAAATTGGTTTGGTGCTGTACACACGAACGTTTAGATTGATGCAAAACTCGACTATATGGTTAGCCGAGTCTTACTAGAAATGGAGCAAACAAGTCTATCTATTTACAAAAAACTTTGCCATCTAGATCGCGATCATAAACAAACTGTATTTATTCTTCTAATTTTCTCTTTTTAGGATATGTCATCACAGGACAGCGGTACACATTCGCTACACTTGAAAATTCAAACGTAATTTCATTTTTTCAATATAAACTTGTCTCAACACTTCTTTATGTATTAGAGAACAAATTTTTTGAACGAATTCCTATATTCTACTAAAACAAATTACAGTCTGTAGACAAAGTCACAGGTAAGAATTTCCCTTGGTCAGTTATAGCACCATGTAAATCGAGTAATTTTGATCAACAAATCTCACTCGATGCAGATGGCGATGATTCATACCATTTAACGCTTTATCCAGTTAAAGCGCAAAATCCCTTCAAAAATTTCACGCCTGACGAAGTTGAAAACGGCTTCACCCACACGGACTTTACAGCACAACAACTATATATTGTCAACGCGATTGGACTAGGTCCATCGATAAAAAGAAATTTAATCAATTAGTAGACAACACCGCCGAGAAAATTAAAATAGCACAATTTGTAAATTTTGCAGACCTTGCGAAACAAGCACAACTACAAGCACAATTCTCACAATTACAAAGTGAATACAACAAATATTTTAATATACTCTTTATTAACGGAAAGTAATTTACACTTTGCCATCTCGATTGGCGTGATCTACTCAATGGCAACTATTTAAAAGAATCCTTCATAGGAGTCTTTGGATACCCCTGGTACGTATTAAAAGAAATGGCCATAATATGGTCTTTTTATATTTTTCTACAGTGCCTATTTGGCCTATTTCGTAGCGCATTTACTGTATACAATTTCAAATCCCTTCTCGTCCCCAATAATACATTGGCTAAGATCATTACCTCTAGTTTCTTTGGAGTATTTTCGCAGACGATAATCCATGAATTACAATCCGATTCAACACAATAAAAACCACCATCACCTAAGAAAAGACGGAAACACTCCGTTGACCTTTGCACTCCACACTCTCAAATTGAATTGAATCTACTACACATAAAGTTTGAAAGTTTTTATAAGAAATTCTTCTCTCCTGTTTACAATAACTCAAATAATAACCGCACTTCTACTCCTCCTTCCTTTATTTATGACCGCTATGAATTACCAGTAGCGTCACACAAGAAACCTTACTTTCAATCCTTATACTTGCACACTTTTTATCCAAATAGTCGTAAACGCTCACGTGGTATTTCACTTTCAAGGGACTCTTTCGAAGATGATCTTGATTATCAGGAAATCCCGGAAGAGCTCCTTTTAAATTTACCTAGCACTCGTATTTAACAAATTTTTGTTTTAGCTACTCCACAGCAGTCACCACCCAACCACAGGAAAGATGTTCACCAATCCCTCAAAATGTGGACCCTGCAGCATATGACCTCATTATGCTGGAGGCCAATGACATCCTGCCCTCGCCACTCACACCTTTGGTACTGCCTTACCCAGTAACAGAACCAGTATGCGAGTTGCAAACACCAGCCCTCTTCACGATGGCTCAATCCTCCCCACAGCCACAGTCTGTGGAGACAATAAACTACGCACGGGTGAACCCACTGCCTTCACCCGCCGCTTCATCCTCCTCCTCAGGTGAACTGCACCTCTATATCGAGAGTGACACGTGCACCATTACAACGGTATGGCCCAACCAGTCCACCTCTCCGACCACAGACGTCCTTTCCACAACCACCCGCGTACGATCGACCGACATCGACGGATAATTATCCGTGCACCGACCGTTCATATAGGAGATGCCCTGGAATAACAGCACACGAAATCTACCCCGTGCGCTCTTAACCGATTCAGGGTTCACAGTCACCCGCCCGACACAGCAAGCCCCACAAGAGGCCCACAGCCCTCATCTTCTAGAGGAAGAGCAAACCCCTTTGCTCCCACACAAGGGATCACTCACAGAGCGCCAGGAGCAAAGTTTTGTTTTCACCAATTCACAAATCCTCTTAGCATTGACACAATCCACGTTGTCCATGTTCCCGAGCGAATCAACTACACATCTACGACACCACAACATACTTTGAAACCCACAGCTAGTTTCTGCTCCCTTGGACAATTAGAAAATGAGCATGTCCAAGAGAGTCGGGATAGACATCTCCTAGAATGTCTCCACTTTCCCATCAACCCTCGCTTCACAAAACGTTTTTGGCACCAGTCCAAATACTTCTTTGCCCTTGCCGACCGCCAGAACGATTACTTGAACACGTTCTTCACTCGCGATGTCGCTCCCTACCATATTTATCAGAAATAAGACTCTTGCTATTTCCAGTTTGGTTTTTGCATCCCACGTTGCACACGACCTGCAATTATTTGTTTGTCCAACACCACTTCCACCGGATAAATCCCACCATCGAGATGATTTCGCGTCTCCAGAACGCCAATACTAAACTCACTTCAACCTACTACATGAACTATATATACATAATTCAGCCAACCTATTGTGAAGGCACTCTTCGGAATTTCGATCCGATAAAAATTTATTTTCTGCTTTTGCCGCTCTATGCAAAGACCAACCGTCCACTACTCGTCCCGATCAAGTATCTCAAGTGTGTAGAGGGAGCTGTCACAAAATGCATGTACGTCCACAGCTTCAACCTCCTCTACAGGGACTGGATGACAAACAAGTTGGATACTCAAGAGCCGTCAGCAGAAGAGACAAAGACTCAACCATATTCTCGCGCTGCAACCATCATGCAACGTCAATCTTTTCCCTGTGCCCTTGCAGCTTGCCTGGCACGCGATCGGGAATTCTTAGAATTCTTCAGGGATCCAGACATTGGGCCCCCTGGCTTTGAATTCAAACATAGGACGTAGGCCGCAGTCCTACAACATCGGGCTCACAGTCCCTGAAATCTTACAGACTCACTGTTCTAAACTTACAGACTCACTCATGAACTTTTATTTTTCTCTTTACTATTCTTTCTATTTTAATTTTTTACCTTTTCTTTGTCCATGTTATAATTTCATCCTTTCTTCTTTGCCACAATTGAAGATTAGGATCATTTTTTCTTCGTCCTCCCGATCGGGACTTACTAAGCAAGTATTAAATTTAACGAATAAATTTAATAGGGAAAGTAGCTCACACTGTAGCTAAAAGTTGGATTTCCAGCCGAAGGTAAACTGATAAGTATGACTGGTTCAAACCTTTTACCAGATGGAGACAAACAGAAATCTCCTTGTACATACCAGACAGAGACTACGGACTACAAGAGATCCTCAACTGGGAACAAATCCTCACTAAATGACAATGAAGAGCAGTTGGGTACTCTAAACAGAACTGACGTTAGTGGTCAGCACACCCTGTAACTGGCACCCTCACTGGTTCTACAATCAGACATAACCCTCACTGACGACACTTTTCACTACTTCACTAACAAGGACTTCAGACGACGGCACAAGTCACAACCCCATTTCAGAGAGAACAGAACTCGTCACTCTGAGAAGACAATATTCGCTTTTATATAGAGAGAACTGTACTAACTATAGTCAGTCTAATAGAGGTGTTGCAGGATGTGCGTATCTCTGACTCCTGTGTTTTTCTTTATAACCACCGTTATAATTGAAATATATCTTCAGTGTTTTACTAAGTCGGTCAGTCTGAGAGATATAGGGAAGCCTACTACGCGCGCAGAAACAAGTAGCCCTAGCACTTTATACCTTAAGGCTGTTAAAGGAGCCCACAACGGGTTTGCCTTGATAGCGTAATTCATTGCTGATTTTAAACATAGGACTGAATCATCATGATTCAGTGCTGAATTACAAAGCAACTATGGTCTCGGATGCCATACGACAGCCGTATAAAATTGATAACAGGCCAACTGGTACCTTGGTAATTGGATTTTTCATTCTGTCGAACAAAACTTGACTCATTTGTATCAGCAATCGGAGCTACCCGTGTCGAGGTGTCACGGTCATTCAACGCAAAATTAGGTAAGACAAGTGGTGAATGCTAAAAATTTGAAGTATTATTGCGTTACGCTAAAATTGATAGTTCCCAATCGCTCAAAAGAGACGTTCAATTGATGTTAGATAATGTTGTCAGAGAGTTTATGGTTTAAATGGCTTTAACACTTATTTCTGAATTTTTGGTTTTGCCAGTTGTTGTTTTCAAAGTCTTTAGACTTTTTGGCATGTCCTATTGATGACTTATGAATGACAAACAACCTTGTTTCCATCGAGGTGTAACTTAGCGCAATAATTGACTTCCCTTGAAGCTATTGAATTTAATGCCTTTAAGAGTTTAAAAATATTTTTTCGAAAACATTAACCGATCTTGAACCCAGTTCCGTAAACTTCAAGTCAGTTCAGTAATGACAGGACCTCCTGTTTTTTACAGCAACTAAAATTAATCTCGAGAACGGTTTGATTTTCTAACAATTGGTTTCATGAATTAGATGCCACGAGTTTTCATAATTCTTTTTTCAGATTTTGTTGGTTCCTTTTGAAGTCTTATCATGTTATCCCAATATTGATAGTTACCATTGGCTCAAAAAAACGTCAATGGATCAAGGATAATGTGATCTGAGAAAATTTTTGGTTTTAATGGCTTCGACACTCTCAACTCGCACTTTTGCCTCTGTTTGTCATTGTTTTCATAGCCACAAAATTTATTGTGATGTTTATTGATGACTTATGAAAGCAATACATCCTTGTCTTCCCATAGAGGCACAATTTAGCGTATTTATTCACTTCCGTTGAAAGCTATTGAATTTATTGGCCTTGATACAACGCGTTTTCTAAAAAACTTCGTGTTTTTCAAACTTTTTCAAATATGGAGACTTTGAAGTCAAATTGCTAAACACAGTAGAATCCAATTGCTGTTGAAAACTAATTTGAAATATGAATAGTTTATACTGAACACAATTTTTAAGTGGCTCCGACACTTTGCTATCAATTTTTTTTTGAATTTGCTGTTTTCCCTATTTTTTTAGCCTTTATATAACCGTAAAAAGCCTACTGGTCTCATAAGCTTCTAATTCAGTATTGAATAAATGATGTCACTCAATGCAGTCAGTTTGTAGTGAAGAATCCTATATTTTATAAGACCCGTTTTCAAAAAAGTTTGTTAACTTTTCTGTTTTCGTTATTCTTTTCGTCAACTAGTAACTTATTCTCACCATTGAGAGGTCCAATACAGTTCCCTGTTTTTCGTAATTTAAAAACTTATTGATATTAAGTCTGAACAGATGTTTTGTTTATTGGACAATATGCTTTTTCAAAATGTTTTTTAAGTGGAGAATATTTGTGTTTTTTCTTCTCTTCTTTTGGCATATTCGCATAATAACAGGTCCCAATGATTTTCAAATGTGACCCAAGTGATTTTATTTAATCTTGCGGTATGTTTTCAGCTGAATTAGTGTAAATACCAATTGAAATATGAATACACAAAATTGAGATATTGGCTAATGATTTTAATGGCTTCAATAATTTGTGTTTTTGCAAATTGTTTGTAGTAATTTTTAGTTTTTCTGCGTCTTTAGTACCTTTCTATGGCTTTTCCTCACCAAAGACATGTTCCCTTGACTTTGTTATGACTTTTTGGTAATCTTATCAGAAATAATTCAGTTAAAAGCTAACGATTTTTAAGACGACAAAAATAACAATGATGATTTATTGTTGAATTTCGCCTTGTTATTCGGCTTTTTTGTCGACTTGTTACCTAGCCTCATTAAGGAAAAAACCCATCTGCTGTGTAATTTAAAAAAATTAAACTTGGGTAGTTATGGTTTTGTCCGATTGCATTTTTACTTTGTTACTAGGTGCTTTTAAATTTAGGGTTTTGAGTTTTTTTGTGAAGTGCTAAAAAATTTTTGTAATCAGTCAATTCATCACATCAAACTAATCTCTGATCATATTCAGTCATATTCAAAACATTTCGTACATAACTTTGGAACAACCGGCGGATTTCTAACGAAACTTTTTGCTTCCAACCACCAACTCGTCGACCCCCCCCCCCCCCAAGTGTTTTTTACGCCCCCCCCCCCAGTGTTTTTTACGCCCCCCCCCCAGTTACAAATTATATGCTGTTATATAGCACGTTACTATGTGAAATAATAGCATGTGCGCCCGGGGAGTGTAAAAGATATAAGCCCACTAAGCTGGGTGGGGGAGGGGTGATACTACTTGTAGGAAAGAAAAGAAATGGCATCAGAGGAGAAGCAATTTTGCAATTAGTTATTGTTCAACTATTTGTCCAACTTTGAGTTCCAAATTAGAGACAGGAGCCAGACTTTAGCAGATCAGAGTTCCCATTTGATGTTGAGATAGTCACAGCTTACTTCCCACAGTCGTCCAGCCAGTTCCATGTCTTTTGCATGTCTGTTCGTATCCACAACTTTCGAATCGGCGTAATAAAGTCCAGTTTCATTGCCCGCTTTGTGACTCACAGCGCAGTAGATGGTTGTCAGGGCACCTTGTTACAGGAACTGTCCCCCCCCCCCCGGATGGAATATGATTACCTGTTATCAGGAATTTTTCTAACTTTATATCTTTTGACCCTCATCATGAAAATGCATTTTGTAGACAAGTTAATTATGCACTAACTAGCCCAAGAAAAGTTATGAACCCCAATTTGCGGGACCCCCGCAAATTTGCTTGAAACCCCCCCATTTGCGGGAGATATGTGCGACTGAACTTGCACTCTGAACAAAGTTTTGTCGGCACCTTTGCATCTTGCCTGCGCCCCTTTTCAGTCTTCAGTCTGTTAAGTCAGGCCCTTTTTCTATTCGATGCAACCCCAATCCATGTTTCGGTCTGGTCCATTTCAATAAATCAGTTGTCCGGACAGAACCATACTTATTTCGGTCTGATCGATCGGACCCATGGCCACATTTCGGTCGATTCTGTCTGCCATTTACCAATTTTTTTTGTTTGTCCTGTCTTGGCCATACCCTAACTCGACCTATTCAGTCTGGACCATATTTGAATTTCACCCGTGTAGATCAAAAATTGTAATCCTAGAACTTTCCTCTAACGGATCTTAATGTCATAGACCGGAAATTGTACAGAATTGGTAGGATTACAACTTTCCCATAAATGAATATTCTATGATTACAACTTCATGATATTAGGAAAGTTCTATGACTATGACTTTTTCACAAAATGGAAAGTTCTGGGATAAAACATTTTTCATATATGAATGTCGTGTTCTCGACCACGAGTAACAAGAATTTCATTATTTTAACAATTGAATTCAAATTGGCCTAAATGTCTAAAATTTCAGAGGTATTTATAGTCCGTATCAGTATGAAAATCTACAGATCCGTCTAGACATAGATAAACTGATATGGGTAAATTTACACCTTAGTTGTGAACAAGTTTTTCCCCTTGCCGTATATGCCAAGTACTAGTGCAGTTTTTTGCACTTAACACATTGTTATCCCTACCTGAGAACATGTAATTTCTATCTACTGGGAGGGTCGGAGAGTTGGTTTCTGATCATATCTGGTGCTGGGAAGGTCTAATCTATCACACAAATTTATGGTTTATGTACACTGATAAACTTGTGGTATGGACAAATTTGAATCGAGGATTCGGTTCAAATTAGAAGCCATTATTCAATTTCATTTCACCAAACATCAGGTAAGAAAGTTTTCTTTATATATCGAAGTTTTAACTTAAGTTGCTAAGTTCGCCATTTCTCGATATGTCACGTCCTCCCTCTTTTTTAAGCCAGTTTGTAGGAATAGCTTCTCTAAATCTTTCTGGTTGTTTTTTTTATTTTTGCTTGAATTTCCACTGAAGGTTGTTCTTCTTCAACTACTGAGATTTCTTCAGTAGAGTTGGGTGATGCCACTTCTGTGTCGTCCCTACTGCTCTCAGACTGTGAGTCAGTAGATTCAGTCTTGATGTCGTCAGATTCCGGCCGTGCAATTTGGTTGTCACTAACAAGCACTGTCTTGTTTGAACTCTCCGGCTGAATGAACGAAGTGTTTATTCTTTTACGGATAATGAAAGTAGCTGAAACCTTTGGTGAACTCTTCGTCGGTTTGAAGACGACACGTTCACACAGATCAAAATCAGTGACTGCTGGAATTCTTACTTTGCGTCCCATTAGCAGATCTACAGGAGTTTTGCCCCGCGTCTTGGAAGTGTCCCGATGTGCCATCAAAGCCCGCTGTAGGAAAGCGCCAAATGACACAACCAGATTTGGACTCCAGGCTTGAATAGCCCGTTTTATGTTTGGACCGCTCGTTCAGCAATCCCATTTGCTCTTGGATGATAGATAGGAGATTCCATCTTTTTAATCCCCAGTGATTCACACCATTGCTTTAGGTCACTGCTCACAAACTCAGGATCATTGCTGATACTAATATTCTTGGTATCGCAAATCTTGCAAAGATTTGACTCAATTGCATCTTCACTGTTTGTGGGGCTCTATTTCCCACAGGGAAGGCTTGATCCTTAACGTAGCCCCAGTCAATGTGGAGTATTTCCCAAACTTCACCTTCCGGCTAAGTAGATACTGTTTTCTCCAGGCTAGGCCTGTTTTCTTGGTCTGATTCCTTACATTTACTAACAAATCGAAGAAGGTCTTAACTGATGCCGGGCCACCAAGCCATCATTCGAACTGGTGTTTCAACTGCATTTTGCCTGGGTGAGTCTCATGAGCTTTGGCCATCACCATGGCTCTTAGTTTGGGTGGAATGAAAGGCACAACTCCTCGAAAGGGGATTCCATTGTGAATGCTCAAGGCGTCTTTCTGTTGTTCAAATCCTTTCTCTGCTTCTGAGCACTGTTTCCAGATGCCGCTTTTTATTCTTTTGATGACATCTTGAAAGAGTCGATTCAATCCCAGCTCAGTTTTGATGTCTGACTGGATCACCAGGTCGGATTGGACGAAGTAGATTTTGTCAAGACCAAAGCAGACCCGATCATTGTCATCGTCGTTGTCAAAGTCTATTCTGCTCAAGGCATCAGCGTGGGGGATCTGTTCTCTGGGTGTATGTTTCAATTCGAATTCGAATCCCATCAGCGCTATCGCCAATCTCGTAATTCTTGCTGATGCTGTTTTCGGAATTCCTTCGTCTGGGGCGAAGAGATATTTGAGAGGTTTGTGGTCATTCTGTAGAGTGAACCTTCTTCCGAGTAGGAATTGTTTTAATCTTGTGACCAAAAAGACGATTGGAAGTGCCTCTCGCTCAATATTGGAGAAATTTTGTTCGGCTTGTGACAACTTCCCCGAGACGTAGATCACAGGACGTCCTTCCTGTGAGAGTACCCCGCCTATAGCTTTCTCTGAGGCGTCTGTTGTCACGGTTGCTTCCTTCGTCAAGCTGTAAGGCTGTACAAGAGGGTTAGCATATAACTCGTTTTTGATGTTTTTAAAAGCATTTTGCTCTTCCTTTTCCCATCTGAATTCTTCTTTTCGAATTTCGTTTACGGGTAGCATTTTTGTTGCAAATTTCGGCATTTTTCTACCATAAAAATTTGCTAAGCCGACAAAGGACTCGATTTGTTTCATATTTGATGGCGGTTTTGCATTTTTGATTTTCTCGACATGTTAAGGATTGGGTGCTATTATTTCTTTGGAAAAAGAGTAACCAAGAAAACTTACGCTTGAAACTGGTTTAGACTTCTTCTCATTGAGGGTGAAATTTTTTTCAAGTAGCCGACTCTTGACTGCAAGCTTTCGTTTCTCGTATTGATCCTTTGTTGTTCCAGATACCAGGGCGTCGTCTTGGAATATGACCACACCCTCAATTCTTTTGAGAATTGACTCAATGCAATTCTGGAAGATTGATAGAGAGTTCTTTAGGTCCTGAGGAAGCCTGCACATCTTGAACAATCCTTGCGGTGTTTTGATTGTGCATATTTCTTTTGCATCAGCATCCTCGTCGAGCTCAATTTGATAGTATGCGTCTGATCAGGCAATTTTTCCAAAGTAAGAGGCCCCATGGAGATTATGGAAAATGGTCTCCATGTCTGGGAGTGGATAGTCCTCTTCCATAACTTTGCCATTGATTTGAACTTTCAGGTCAACGCATAGTCTCAGAACTCCATTTTTCTTACGCTGCCACACTACTGGTGATGCATTTGTGACCCCACCAGGTTGTACTGGCTCCAGGATGCCCTGTCGTACCATTGTCTCAAGCTTATCTTTGACCCTGTCTTGGAGAGGTAGAGGTATCTTTCGGACTTTGCAGAACATTGGCTGTGATCGCGGTATGAGTTTCACCTGCACTTTGTATCTTTTGACTGCAGGTAGTCTTTCATCGCTCACTGCATTGATGCCTTCTTGGGGTAGCATGTCTCTCCCAAGTAGCTCCAATTTTTTGTCGGATTGCATAACTGCTAGTTGTTGTTGTTGCCCATACTTGCTTCTCTTCCACTCAACATCACATGTCAGTGATCCCAGAAGCGTCAGCTGATGACTGTCATAGACCACCGTCTGGCTTTCCCAATTAATTGAGGTTTACCAAGCTCAATCCAGATTAATGATGATATCACTGTGCTATCAGCACCGGTATCAACTTGCATTTTCATTTTATTGTCTTTTATTGTAATTGACTGCCATGTCACCGACATGTTAAACACGTTTTCCCGTGTATACTACATTTCCATCTCCATTTCAGAAGATGTTTGACCGGACAAATTACCCTCTTTCTCGCAGAAAATGTTTTGCTGGTCAGACTTACCTGACTTAGGCTGGGTTTTACTTCTGCTCATACTTGATAAGTGCCCCACCTCTTCACAGGTGTTACATTTCTTGTTCAAGGCCGGACACGGCTTGCTACTGTGGGGGTTACCTCCACATCTATTACACAAGTTACCATTGATTTAATTACCAGTGAACTTTTCCGTAGGTTTTCCGAAGGTCTTTTTGAAGCTATATCCCACCTCTTCTTTTATTACAAATGGTCTATTACCTGTTGAGGAACTCGCAAAAGCCATTGCTTGACTTCAAAATTGTAAGTTTTCTGTCATTTTAGACAGAGACATCGTTTTTTTCAGACAACCTGAGATAGTTTTTTTCTACCAACTCTTCCTCAGGGTTGGTTACTGTTTTAAATTTTTCGAAGTCACAATAACGTGCTTCTTCTCTGAGGCGCGCTAGACAATCGTCGTCAGATTCTCCAACGCTTTGGACAACGGACAGAAATTTAGCCCTTTCTGCCGTTCTTACTCTCTCTTTAGGGGAAACATAGTTTTGAATAGCTTGTTTGATCTCTTTAAAAGGCGTCTCTAACAGTTTTTTAGGGCTCATAAGGCTCCTAAGTTTAAGAAGTGCGTCCTGGCCGCATATACTAAGAAAAACAATTGTTACCTGTAGGTCCACGATCGTACCGTCGGTGTTGACTTTATCTTCTTTCTTCTTTGGGCAACATTTCGCCACAAAAGACATGATCCACGCAGTGCAGGATTCAGCATTCCGCAGATCCAAGGTTTGTCGGTCGTTTGATGGTCTGGACACCATTGTCGTGGTCTCGAGCACGAGTAACAAGAATTTTAAAATCTTATTAATTGAATTCAAATTGGCCTAAATGTCAGGTATTTATAGTCAGCATCAGTATGAAAATCTACAGATCCGTCTAGATATAGATAAACTGATATGGGTTAATTTACAACTTAGTTGTGAACAAGTTTTTCCCCTTGCCGTATATGCCAAGTACTTGTGCAGTTTTTAGCACTTAACACATTGTTCTCCCTACCGGAGAACATGTCATTTCTATCTACTGGGAGGGTTGGAGAGTTGGTTTCTGATCATATCTGGTGGTGGGAAGTTCGAATCTATCACACAATTTTGTGATCTATGTACACTGATAAACTTGTGGTATGGACAAATTTGAATAGACGATTCGGTTCAAATTAGAAGCCATTATTCAATATCACTTCACCGAACATCAGGTAAGAAAGTTTTCTTTATATATCGAAGTTTTAACTTAAGTTGCTAATTTCGCCACATCTCGATATATCACAATGAAACATCCAGCTAGGATTGCAAACTTTTCTTGTGCAATAACTACAGACCGACTTTGACACCATCGACATACAAACCAGTAGCAAAAGCTGTTCTCGCTTTTTCAAGAGGTCTGTGAACTATCACAGACTATAACTTTTTTTGCTCATGAGCCAAAGTTTCTTACAGACTGAGAAAGTATTAACAACAGGGATTGGTAGAATTAAAATGGGTCCTAGATAGGTCAAAACCATTAAATGAAACAGAACACAGGAAACAAAAAGCACAGGTCCTGAGGAAGCCTGCACATCTTGAACAATCCTTGCGGTGTTTTGATTGTGCATATTTCTTTTGCATCAGCATCCTCGTCGAGCTCAATTTGATAGTATGCGTCTGATCAGGCAATTTTTCCAAAGTAAGAGGCCCCATGGAGATTATGGAAAATGGTCTCCATGTCTGGGAAAGGATAGTCCTCGTCCATAACTTTGCCATTGATGTGAACTTTCAGGTCAACGCATAGTCTCGGAACTTCATTTTTCTTACGCTGCCACACTACTGGTGATGCATTTGTGACCCCACAAGGTTGTACTGGCTCCAGGATGCCCTGTCGTACCATTGTCTCAAGCTTATCTTTGACCCTGTCTTGGAGAGGTAGAGGTATCTTTCTGACTTTGCAGAACATTGGCTGTGATCGCGGTATGAGTTTCACCTGCGCTTTGTATCTTTTCACTGCAGGTAGTCTTTCATCGCTCACTGCATTGATGCCTTCTTGGGGTAGTATGTCTCTCCCAAGTAGCTCCAACTTTTTGTCGGATTGCATAACTGCTAGTTGTTGTTGTTGCCCATACTTGCTTCTCTTCCACTCAACATCACATGTCAGTGATCCCAGAAGCGTCAGCTGATGACTGTCATAGACCACCGTCTGGCTTTCCCAATTAATTGAGGTTTACCAAGCTCAGTCCAGATTAATGATGATATCACTGTGCTATCAGCACCGGTATCAACTTGCATTTTTATTTTATTGTCTTTTATTGTAATGTACTCCCATGTCACCGACATGTTAAACACGTTTTCCCGTGTATACTACATTTCCATCTCCTTTTCAGAAGATGTTTGACCGGACAAATTACCCTCTTTCTCGCAGAAAATAATGTGCTGGTCAGACATACCTGACTTAGGCTGGGTTTTACTTCTGCTCATACTTGATAAGTGCCCCACCTCTTCACAGGTGTTACATTTCTTGTTCAAGGCCGGCCACGGCTTGCTACTGTGGGGGTTACCTCCACATCTATTACACAAGTTACCATTGATTTAATTACCAGTGAACTTTTCCGTAGGTTTTCTGAAGGTCTTTTTGAAGTTATATCCCACTTCTTCTTTTATTACAAATGGTCTATTACCTGTTGAGGAACTCGCAAAAGCCATTGCTTGACTTCAAAATTGTAAGTTTTCTGTCATTTTAGACAGAGACATCGTTGGTTTAGTTTTAATGCCTTCTAATAGACTTAATTTGGCATCAGGGTCTCTCAAACCTGAGATAGTTTTTTTCTACCAACTCTTCCTCAGGGTTGGTTACTGTTTTAAATTTTTCGAAGTCACAATAACGTGCTTCTTCTCTGAGCCGCGCTAGACAATCGTCGTCAGATTCTCCAACGCTTTGGACAACGGACAGAAATTTAGCCCTTTCTGCCGTTCTTACTCTCTCTTTAGGGGAAACATAGTTTTGAATAGCTTGTTTGATCTCTTTAAAAGGAGTCTCTAACAGTTTTTTAGGGCTCATAAGGCTCCTAAGTTTAAGAAGTGCGTCCTGGCCGCATATACTAAGAAAAACAATTGTTACCTGTAGGTCCACGATCGTACCGTCGGTGTTGACTTTATCTTCTTTCTTCTTTGGGCAACATTTCGCCACAAAAGACATGATCCACGCAGTGCAGGATTCAGCATTCCGCAGATCCAAGGTTTGTCGGTCGTTTGATGGTCTGGACACCATTGTCGTGGTCTCGAGCACGAGTAACAAGAATTTTAAAATCTTATTAATTGAATTCAAATTGGCCTAAATGTCAGGTATTTATAGTCAGCATCAGTATGAAAATCTACAGATCCGTCTAGATATAGATAAACTGATATGGGTTAATTTACAACTTAGTTGTGAACAAGTTTTTCCCCTTGCCGTAAATGCCAAGTACTAGTGCAGTTTTTAGCACTTAACACATTGTTCTCCCTACCTGAGAACATGTCATTTCTATCTACTGGGAGGGTTGGAGAGTTGGTTTCTGATCATATCTGGTGGTGGGAAGTTCGAATCTATCACACAATTTTATGATCTATGTACACTGATAAACTTTTGGTATGGACAAATTTGAATAGACGATTCGGTTCAAATTAGAAGCCATTATTCAATTTCACTTCACCGAACATCAGGTAAGAAAGTTTTCTTTATATATCGAAGTTTTAACTTAAGTTGCTAATTTCGCCACTTCTCGATATATCACAATGAAACATCTAGCTAGGATTGCAAACTTTTCTTGTGCAATAACTACAGCCCAACTTTGACACCATCGACATACAAACCAGTAGCAAAAGGTGCTCTAGCTTTTTCAAGAGGTCTGTGAACTATCACAGACTATAACTTTTTT
>NC_134470.1:5174005-5226505 GCF_964194025.1 Convolutriloba macropyga
ACAGAAATAACACTAAAAACTGCAAAGAACTTAAGATTTGCAAAAATTAAATCTTTTTTATTTTTTTAACACCATTAAGGGCTGGAATCTTTTTAGGTTGCTCCCCCTTGTATGTTATACACATCAAAGTTACAGAACACGTGTCAAATCATTATGTAAAAGTCTGTCATGTGCGTATGGGGTGCAAATAATGAGTGATCACAATTTTGATAAATATTGACACGGGTCGTAGAATTTAAGGCGAAAGCTCAATTAGGCGGAGCTAATTTTTGCAAATATTAGGCAAAACATTTCTGCTAACTTTTCAAGGAAATTAGGTCAAAACCAAGTATAACACAGAAATAAGGTACCTCAAATTTCATTTGACGCTATAAAGTAATCAAGATTCCCTAACAATTATTAGTTTGCAAATCCATCCGACAATTATCCGAAAATTTTTTTGAAAATATCTCGTGACTCGTGTTTCCAAACTACTTAGATTGAAGCATTTTTTTAATTAATTCTTCTCCCATTCCCCTGTAACTTCTGTGCGAGGTTTTTTCTCGTATATTACCGAAGGGTGTAAAAATTATGCGAAAGTTTGAATAAATATTAAAATTACTTGGGCTAATTTTTATGTTAGGACAATTGTTAGGTACGCTTGAGTACCTTATAGCGTCGAGTGGCCTTTGAATTGCCGTCTTGCGGTGTATTAATTGGTCTTCGCCTGATTTTCAAAACTTCTGCATAATTTCTGCATAATGGCTACAAATATTGGTTTCGCCTAATCGGGCTTTCGCCTAATATCACATCCCACATTGACGCGATTAGTTAATAAGCATTAATTTTTGCGCTCACGAGAAATGAAGTCAAGATGAAAATGTCTGCTTTTTTGTATTTCAATTCTATCATTTTCTGTGGAGAAAAATAAAAAAATTTTATTTGTGCTCAAACAAGTAAAATGTAATGTTTTTTGATAATAAGATTTTTCCGAAATATGTTAAAAGTTAATATTCATGTCAATTGAGCGAATGAAGTATATAAAAATTTGGTCAATTCTCTCTTATTAATTTGTTAAACCTATAAAGTAGCTGCGAGAATAAGAGGGATATATTCTACGGCACCAGATCTTATATACCGAATCGAAACATTCCAAAAAATAATTACCCACAAATAGATATTTCAGCAACAAATTCAATTAGCAATGATCAATGGAAAATAATAAACATTAAACGCTTGCTGTAACGAAAAAATTCAAGATTTTGATTTCCATGTTTTGGTAACTATACGCTAGCATCGTGGGACATAAAGCTAATTTTTTTCGGCAAAACATCTTTAACTTCCTTATTTAGCTATCTTAAAGTTGCATCCGCAACACTTCCAAAAACTCACTTGATGAGCCTCACGCTCACTGTCGTGTGGAAATTGTTCAGGGCTCAGATCAAAAGGGCTCCGATCAAAACTGAACAGCTCATCAGGGCTCAGATCTTCAGGAGGTTGAGTTAAATGTATTCTGGGAAATTGAAGTCCTACATATTTCACCTGCAATAAATTCAAAACCAGCAGAGATTTTACACACCATTTCAAATACAACGAGCTAAAAACTGTGTTGTAATGATTGAATGAGACAATTAGAAATAAGTAAAAGGATTGATATGTTTCAACGTATTTTTCGGAGCAATCCAAACCAAAAGAACTAATAAAGGGGTTTACATTTATAAATTTACATTTCGGGGTTGCAGGGTGGAAAGAAATATCAGTTTAAAGTTCTGAAAATCGGCCTTTGAGTTTGCATATTAAATAAATTTAATGTACTTTTACATTAAAAACCTCCTAACTCACCTTAATTGCTAAGGTAGATTTGCTTTTCCTTAACTCACCTTAAATAACCCTTTATCTGAAAAGTTAAGGCCTCATTACCTTAAAAAACCTTAAATTTTACTCTAACTTGCCTTAAAATTACCTCAACTAATTACTTTAACATTACCTTAAAAATTCCCTTAATTTTGCCTTAGCCAAGCCAGAAATTTACCTTAAATTTAGGGTAAGTTAGGGTCAACAATTAAGGCAGGGTAAACTCCGTTAAGGTTAATTTACCTTATCTTTATTTAGTGTGTGATACAAAATGACCTTCTAGTAATATAATTCTCCTAGCTATTCTTTTTTGTCATTCGATATTAGCTTAAACAGGATCAAACAAAATAAAAAAATGCCAAGTTTTTGTTACAATTAAGAAAACTCTTCCGGTGAATGACTCACACTGTTTGCATTTTACATAGTCTGTTCAGTGAGTTTCCGTGCGTTGCTGGTGATGTTTGACTATTGTTTTATCCTGTACTTAACTCCAAATCAATATCAGTACTGGGCAAGTTCAATGGCAAGCCTAGGTACAAGCACTGATTCAGAGTTATTATCATAACACATTTAGGACTTGTACGACTTCGTCAAACAATTTGCGAGTCTAAATACAAGTCTGGGCTAAAACTTGGCAGGTCTAAATCTAAGTCTCATAGTCAAAAAAATTCTAAAAGTGGTCAAAAAGCACGTCAAAAATGGCTGGGAAAACGTTTAAAAGGTCCGAAAAACGTCAAGAATAGTCGCGAAAACGTCCAAATTGTCACTTAGTTGGGCAGGTTCGACATTTGGTATATCTGAAAATTACAAAAGTTATTTCGGTTAGTTTGGGACAGAAACGGGCAAATATTAATAACTTGCATATTATTCTCTGAGTAACGTGAACAATTTTAATTGTGTTTGTGAAAATAAAGGTATTTGATACGATTAAATTCTTTCTCCCGTTTGTTTTGCTTTTGATGAGACGGTTGCACCAACAAACGGATGCTGACCACCAGTCTTTATGGGGGAGCCACAAATTTATGTGGTTGTGGCGTTTTCACTGATTAAAAAATATATAAATTTTTGGTAATTCATCGCTACCTCTTTTTTGCAATGGTGGAAAAAATGATCTCAATCTTATCTTCAATTGTATGTTTTTTTAGAAAAAACTTTAAACTAGAGTTGGATTGGGGCCCAGAGCAATATTGACCTTTAGTTGACAGAATATTTGGTGGTGGCGGAAATTTTTTCTGGGAAATAAAAATGAATTATAATTTAATTCAAGTTATTTAATTTGTTATGAATTTGATTTCACTTCAAAAGGTTTTAAACTAGTTTTAGAGATTCTGTTGTCATCTGACTACATGGTGATTATTTAAGTCGTTGTTGTTTGAAGAATAATTTGTTGTAGGATCTATAAATGGGAGGATAGGTTCCCGGGTCGAGGTGTCACCACCATTCAACGGAAAATCATGTAAGATCAGCGCAGAATGTGGAAAATTTTGTAAGATAAGCGGTGAACGCGGTTAAATTACATAAATCAGGCGGTGAATGCGGTGAAAAAAACATTATCGCCCGGGAGTGGTGAATTTACATAATTTCACCGTTTTGACAAAATGTACCAATTATGTGAGATAAGCGGTGACTGCGATGAAATTACCGAAATTCACCGCTTAACTTATTGGTGAACTTACATAAATTCACCGCTTAGAAAAAAGTGTTAAAATTATGTGGGAACAGCAGTGAAAACGGTGAAATTACATAAATTCAACGCTTAACTTAGTGGTGAAATTAAATGACATGACAGCTTAGAAAACGCTTCGAATTATTCTTTGTCCAACGAAGTTAAGATAAATTTATTAAAAGACGCACGGAAAATGTACCCACGAATAATCATACATCTTTTTGAAAATTCTTTTAAGCGGTCAATGTATGTAATTTATCCACCAGAGTAGGCGGACAAAAAATCACCACATTTCACCGCTAAAATTTGTAATTTCACTGCTAATCTTACAAAATTTCAATGCGCATGTTTTACAGAATGTAGAATGAATTTGATTTAAATTCAGAACAAATGTCATTGTTTTATGCGAGCGGTGGAGCAGTGGAAGAAGAATAAGATGACATGCAGGAGGTGAGAGGTTCGAATCTGTGTAAGGCTGGTAAATTGTAGTAAGCGGTGAAATGTGGTGAAAGTTCATCGCTTACTCAAGAAATGAAATTAGATAATTTCACCGCATTTCACCGCAGAACTGTGTACGACTTTTGCACTGAAAAAAAAACAACTGTTCACCGGTTATCTTACATATTTTTCCGGTCTTTCCTCAAACCGGGTAAAGTCAACATAAAGGAAACAATCATGTTCTTTAAGAGAATACATAACATTAAAAACATGCAAGTAATGTTGTCAATATTATTTCTGTTGTTCTAGATAATTGAAGAAACACAAACCTGAGGTCCAACACTAGTTGTCTGGTCAGAGCCGCTAGGCGATGCTATCGCGGCGTTATTGTTTGTGTTAAAAGTGTCTGGAGAAGCCGCTGAATCAGATTCACCTTCTGTTTCATCTTCTGACCCAGAAAACTGAAAAGAAAACGAAAACATCACAATCTAATCATCTTTTGAGTCATATTGTTGTTGAGATCCAAAAAATTATTTGGATCTTTACCGTTTGTGAACCCCCTTCCCAGTAAGTTATGCTCTTCCCAATTACAGAACGCGTGTCATTACATGTTAACTAATTATGTAAAAAAATTGCACGTGTTTCTGGGGGAAAAGAACCAATTATTTTTTATCTAGTTATAACTTTTTGCGTTCGAAGAAAATTGATCGCTTTTTAATCTATAAAAAGATGCTAGGTGAAAGAAACCTAAAAGGATATACTCATGTTCTCTGAGGGCATATTATACAACATAGCAATATCTACGTAATGCGTGCAAAAGTAATTCTGATGCTGCAGATCATTGAGTTGATGCAAAAGTTGTCAATACCCGTACCTAAGTTTCAGTGTCAATCAGTACTGATTCAGAACAATTTCAAAGAAATTTTTGATTTTGTACTGATTCAGAAGGATTTCAGAGAAAAACTCAGAGAAAATATTCTGTACTCTTCTGAATCAGAAGATAATTCAGAATGACTCGCTAGATTATCTCTGAATCGGAAAAATTCAGCCCAAAATGTGACTTGATATAGACTCTGACTCAGTACTGAATTTGACTTAGAGTTAGGTACGGGTAGCTTTTGGCGTTTTTCGGTCGTTCGATTATTTCATCTTTGGAGTCAAACAATGTGGCAATCAATAATTTGATTTTTTCCTCCATTTTGCCTTATTTTGAGAGAAAATTTGTTGCTGACTATGAATTTTTACTTAAGCAATGAAAGAAGCCTAAATTCTCATCAATACTCTTTTTTCATAGTTTGAAA
Organism: Convolutriloba macropyga; assembly: GCF_964194025.1. Lineage (NCBI taxonomy): Eukaryota > Metazoa > Xenacoelomorpha > Acoela > Convolutidae > Convolutriloba > Convolutriloba macropyga. Next base: position 5,179,244 of record NC_134470.1, read on the forward strand.
TTTGTATCTATATAAATGGAATTTTCTGTTGTGAAACCTGGACGAGAAAAATTTGACTTTTTGAAAGATTTTTGTTCTTCTGTCTAAGTAAACAGACGCATTCTGTTTGAAAAAATCAGTTTTCAAGTTGGACGATTGTTTGAGAAAAAAGTTGCAAACCTCCATTAACAATAAAATGGTCAAAATGGTATAAGTTTAGTGAAGCCTTAATTTGTTGTAGTCAACCTAAATTTACAATTCAGATAATTTCTTTGGGGGACACAGGGATTGCTATAGACAATTTGACCATTACTTGTTCGAAAACTTTTAAAATGAATGTCGACGTAAAGTCGGAATTATAGACTTCAGTTTATATTTGTATGACCTTTAAAAAAGACGGGAAAACGAAAAGTTTAATGTCTGTTTAGACGAGTTTGAGTCTGATAAATCGTTTTGACTGCTGTTGCATGAAATGAATTAGAACTCGTTCTTCACTCAAATTTGGTTACAACTTTTAACCGATGGAAAAAAATTAAGTTTAGAGCTTCGAAGATCCAACTTAAAAGATGTTGCTCCCTCTAAATTAGCTTATAATTGAAAAGGACGCTACAGATCTTTTCTTAAACACTAATTATTTTAATTCAACCGGCGCGACTAAAAAAGAAGTTTTTTTCTTATTAACATTGATTTCTTATTAACGTCCCCTTACTGGTAAATCAGTGATGGTTCTTTCCGGTCGTAATCCGTCATTTTTTAAGTTCCAGTTCGTTACGTATAGGTCAGAGCTTAATTTCAACAGGTTTGGGCATGTTATGCACAAATAGTGTTATGGTAAGTACAAATAAATACTATTAACGCAGACATTACAGTTTTCTCTTGATGGAATGCTTCTTATAAGATCTAGCAAAACAACCTCTAGCAGAGTCTCGTCGTACTCTACCAACAACAGTAGGGCATTACGCTGTAAAATTTTATCCAAATTTTATCTCTTTATATCAAAATATATAACAAAGTAAAACACGTGAGAATTATCTAAACAGTCCTATTCATTTTAAGCTATTCAAAAACCTTCATACTCAACGGTTAAATTTAGGTTGTTAAAACCAAAATTTGTGTAGAAATCTTTCTCCATCTTTGCCACTTAAAACAGTAGTGTTCCTGCAAATAACGTTGATATATTGCTAACGTTAATTTATAAAATCCTTAACTAATATTTTTTTATTTACTCATCATTATTGCGAATTAAAATTTAACATTATATTTGATTATTTGTGTCAGCTCGAGTCGATAATAATCTTCAAATTGCTTTGGACAAAAAAGAAAAAACGTTAGGCTAAAATTATACAGAGAAATGGATACCATTTTGTTCAAAAAAATTGTTTGTTTTACTCTGACTTTTTCCATGATACGCATTGATTATAACTCTGGTCTTAAAAAAATCAACTCGGTATTGAAATATAATGACAGACGAGTCCAAGAAAGCTTAAATCTTCTGTATTCGCAAGAAAATGTCCTATCAGGATTTTTCTGACCGATAGTTGTGTGAAAGTTAAATGTATGAATATGATGACATCGAGTGAGCATTGTTCTTCTATATCTCGACATCACAGCGAAAATAAAAAATTATTGCGATTCGTCTTCTTATCGCCTCAAAAAATGACCGGCAGACCGACAAATTAAACACCGTATCTGATCTTCGGTTAAACAGATAACAGAACATCATCCTAATAATGCAGTAAATAGCACTATTCATTTTTATATCTCTGTGTCGGCGTGCAATTATTGTAACATGATGCTTTTTTTCTCATTTTTTCTAGTTAAAATAAGTGAAACCTGTGCCAACTGTACTTAAATGTTGCAAAGTTGCTTTTCATTAGAGTGTTAGGGCACATATTTGGTTATTAGCCAACAGTCATATTTTTCATATTTTTCATATTTTTATTATTTTTCGTATTTTTATTATTTTAAATTTTTTTCATATTTTTATTATTTTTATTATTTTTCATATTTTTCATATTTTTATTCTTTTTCATATTTTTATTATTTTTATTATTCATATTTTTTTATTTTTATTATTTTTCATATTTTTCATATTTTTATTATTTTTCATATTTTTCAATTTTTGAAAGATATAATCCCATCATCACTTAAGTCAATTTGCTGAGAGGAGAGAGAAAGAGAGTTTAAAGGAAGCTAAAAATTAATCCAACGTGATTATTTGTAAACACTTCGGGCAAAAAATTATGTAAAGTTTAACGTACCGGAGATGGATTTTCGGAAGCGATCGCATCATTTTGAAATGCAACTACTAAAAGCACAATCAGTATAAATTTCGTCATTTCATTTGAGGAAAAACAAGATATGATAACAACAAGCTTTCGTAGAGAGCAATAATTTTCGTCGAATATGATTTCAGATAGAGAAGTTTGGATAAAGTATTAAAGATCTGACCTTTTTCGTGATATCAATGAAAAGTCGCCTTGCATGTAGCGGCGTCCTTGTTATCTTTAATGTTGTAAAGCAATTGAAGTTATATTAAATAGAAACATCTCAATTTTAAAAAATAGCTTGATTTAATAGTTTTTCACAAGAAGGCAATTGAAGATGTTGCTCTCAAAATCAATAAATATTGTTTCGGTAAACTAAACCCTATCCTGTTATCTATGAAAAAGCAGAAGATATGGCATAGCCTCTTTGGAGTGACTATCTAGGATAATTCATGATGCATAAATTAATCGAAAACTTGTTCAGCGTTTTTCATATGAAATAACTGCATTTTAGTCAGCTGTCTTTGAAAGAATATTTAGAGAGCTATTCTGATTCAGATTTATTTTTAAATAGAAAACAGATAAAATCTTTAATTCATTGTTAAGAGTTTAAAAACATTAGCAAAATAATGTACAGATAACATCCAGAAAGAATGATCTTTCTGTCTACTTTCTGCATATTCATATTTAGTGTCAATTTTTGCTCTAAATGTTGCAATAAATACCAACTTGATCATTATTTACTTGGTACTCACGTTATCGTAGTTTGTCAAATATTGCTCAAACTTTTCTGGGCTCTCGACTCAACAAATGTTCTTGTTGGTTTTCTAGAACTTTAGAGCATCGGATTTTTTCGAAAAGCCAATAGCTTAACGCATAATTCAAAAAAGTCAAAAATGGGATTGGTTTGGAAAACTATAGCCAAAGGAGAGCCAAAGGAGATCTGTCTCTGTCAAGAAAACTACCTTTTTAAGGAACCAGTACTTAATAAAATCAACCACAAATCATAAAGCTCAAGAAATAAATAAAAAATTAGCACTAAAACCAACTGAACTAAAAATGTTAAGAATTCAACAAATTTTCATATAATACAGGGGCATCTACAAACAATAGCCTTTGTTTTATTAACCGCAGACATTGCAACGCTCACTCAGCATTATGCAAGCCACGATAGGCTCACAAATTTCCTTCTGTTAGTGGAACAAAAATGAAAAAATGAAAGAATTTATCAAAAAAGGCGCAAAATTTATCGATTTTTCTAAAGCAAAAGTTCAATTTTTATACCAACCAAATGGTAAACAATTGAAGGACAGAGTATTCCAAATCCCAATTAACAGGAGAAAATAACACAATGAACAAAAAAACTGCCGAAATAGTCAATAAAACCACAAAGCAACAGTAGAACCTCTAAATTAGCATAAAACTCAATTTAATTACCCCTCAAATTCAAATCAATATCAAACCAAGCCCACCAAGGTTACTATGGCTAATTAAAAGTAATTCAGCAAAAAAATATTGCCGGAAGTATTCTGGAAACGACTCGAGGAGGAATTTTAACCACCCTCAATGACATGATGGAATACCTAACCGTTGAAACAATGAACAATGGAATATAAACAATGGAAAAGAGTCCAGCCAGAAAAGCTGATTAAGCATTTGATAGAAGTTCTTTATATGTTTTTGACCCCAAAGGAAAAATTTTGGGTTTAATACAATGCATATGAATTGGAGATAGTGCGAAAATAGTATGAGCAACAATCTACAACTGTTTGACCCATAGGGTAACATCATATTTTTTAAATAAGAGACGAATTTTGAGAAACATTGGAGGAAATTTTTGTAGAGAAAATGAAGATGATTAGCAAATGGTTGAAACTAAAAAAAAATCTATTTCTATTAATTCCAAAAATTTTTAGCATCAAATTAGCTCAAAAAAGCTATTATTCAACTTCACACCCATTATTTTGAAAGCCTGTCGTCACTGCTTTCGATCAAGCTCTCACAGCTCTCATCCACGCAACACCTTGCAGTAAACAACAACAAAAAATGGAAAGAATGGAAAAACGCAGAAGAAAATTCAAAATTATTAATAATTAATTTATTAAAAAGTGCCCTGTTCAGCATCCAGTGACATTTATTAGGAGCAACAACTCTAGAGGAGCTTTATATTGAAGAAAAGACTGATAGCGAATTACTTAAAATCAAAAGAATAAATAAAACTAGGCAAAAAGAAATTAGACGAAGAACTGCAAAAAACAGTTTGAAATAAAACAAACAACCATTAACAATAGAATTAAAAGGCAAACCCTATTAAATCAAAATGAGAAGAAACAACTAGGACTTCCAATGATTTGGGACATAGATTTCACTAGATGCTGCACAATTTTTAAGAAGAACACAAAGAGCAGTTAAAAACAATTTGAACTAAAGAAAGCTTAAAAAAATAATAACTTTATTAATATACAAAAAAGACTTCTACAGAGCATAAAGACTCCTAAAATGCTTTCATGATATTAGGGAAGGCATAATAGTCTGGAGAATTTGACTGAGATAAAAGTAATTCACGAAAAACTTCAAAAATTAATAAAAGGAGTTTAAAATTTCTCGTTTTTCCCCATTTTTCCAAAAAACGTTTTATAACAATAAAACAGTAATCGCGTGGTATCTAAAAACCCTTTAATTAAAAAAAGAGTATTCAAATTCCGTTAAAGCAGTAGAATGAAACAAAACGCGAAAAATTGCTAAAATTCGCCTATAAATTGGCAAAACAGATCAAAAACATCCAAATTAGCGTGAAACGCGTTCTAATTACAAGAAACATCAAATTCATCTTAAAGTTTATAAAACCCATTAATCAAAACTCAAAAACACAACTTGCTAAAAACTGCATTTTAAAGCCGCACGTGAAAATTTTGCACAACTCAATTTCTTTTTCTCTCAAAAACAAGGGTATGAACAAAAAACAACTCATTTTTTGCCCTTAAATTCCCAAAACCACTGTAAATTTTTCACGCGTTTCATTTCCTGCTTCAAAATTTACTCCTATTAAATTTATTCAATAAAAAGAATAGCCGGAGGAATTCCGGAAACGACTCGAAGATGTCTTTTTTTAAAAGCAATAATTGAAAGCAATCTTATTATTTTAAAAGCAATCTTAATTGAAAAAAAAGAATATTCAACTAAATTGTAATTTAAACCAAAAAAATTACAAAAATTCAATTAAATTTTCAAGTTGTACACGAACAACTACAAAGGGAGAACAATATTTCAAGCAATCTCAACAATTTCTTTGCTCACGCTAAGTCTGAAAAGCCAAAGCAGGAAAACGTCTCAGCACAGCAAATTTGAAATAAATTTTAAATGTAAGAAATTAAGAAAATATTTAACAATTTTTTGCAATTCTTTTTCTCAAAATTCAATGTAAAAAAAAAAATCTTTTGGTATCAAGGAACTGGCGATTAACATGTAATAGAAACTGCCCATGAGCATTGAATTTGACTTCAGTTACAATTATAAGCAAAAGATACAAAATGGACCAAAAATATCAAAACAGCCTCAAAATAGGAGAATTAGTTGAAAAACTTTCAAATTATCGTAAGACTTCCTTTTTTTAACCAAAAACCTCCGAAACGCTATTAAAACAGCCTGAAAATTATAACTTTAGTCAAAAATAACTTTTTAGTCAATATAAAGATTAAAAAAAAACAAAAAAACGGCTTGAATAAGCCGCACGAAAGGACTTCTCCAATACTCCTTTTCGAGAAATAACAATAATTAACACCAAAAAGACTGTTTGAAAGACTTAGCTGACCTACAGAACTTTTATGCACATCATTTTCTCGCTCTCTCTAAAACAGTGGTTTTGAGCAAAAAAAAGCACTCCGTTTTTATTCACTCTCCAATTAGTTCAACACTCAAATTACTCCAAAATTGTTCAGGCTTTTCATTTCCTGCTTCAAGTTTCAGTCGAATAAATTTGATTTAGAAATACACTTCTCCAAAATTTCTCTTCGTGTCGTAAAAAAATGTTGTCAGCAGTTATTCTATCAATCTGAACCAAATGAAACGTTTCCTTTTGATATGCCTTAAACTAGTTAGTGCAAAGGCAGCTGAAACTCATGCTGTTAACCCTTGTTTAACCAACTGAAGATTTAACCAATTTGAAATGGCATTATATGGGACTCTAGTTTATGTTGCGCATGGAAAATCTGTCTGGTTATTCTGCGACAACAGTTTTGTCACTTTTTAGGGCCAATAAAATTGTAATCATTAGGCACATAGTTGTTTCGGTAATCATTGCTATTTTGGAGTTCGTTGTTGGATAACAACGAGATTCCACACTTAGATAAAGAAAATATCAAAAAAAAGTTTTAGGAAAGTCTTAGATTTGGTGTAAATATTGGGCTTTAAACTTGCAATAATCTGTATATTGAAGCCAACTTCTTTCGTTCGCGAAAAGTGGAGCCTGCAAAATTGATAGTGACTTCATACTTTTGTTCTCTAAATACGATAAATCTGCTTCAAATCGGTGTTCTGTGTCATTCTATACAGTAATTATTATTATTATTATACATTATTATTATTATTATTATTATTATTTATAACAGTTTCTACGAAAACTAATTTTATCTTTCAAGTAGTCTATAAATCTAGCAGTCTACAAGCAGAGTGCAAAAATTTTATCAAAATTTGCTCCAATAACGATTTGTGGCGCGTGTAGACATTTTTACGTAAACAATTGTTTATGCGAATGTATACTTTTGTATCCCGGTTGTGTTTTTGTAATACCAATGTAAAAAATCAGATACTTATGCAATGGTTTTGAAAACCATATTTTAATCGAATGATACGAAGTGATGGAAAGCTAAACAATTATCAAAAGTGAATAGTGAATATATCTGTGAAACAGTTTCATTCAATGAAAAAGATATGCTTTTATTGAAAAAATGCTTTTCTTTGATTAGTGGTGGCATACTTGAGCAGTCAATTCTTGTGTTAAATATTTAAAAAAATTAAACATTTTGGACAATTTTTTTAAATAATTTATGGCTTTGTGTTTACAATTTTTATATCACCCATATTCTTTCATCCCTGAGGGTATCGTGGAAAGTCTAATTTTAGAAAAAGCAGAAAAAATGGACCCCGACTAAATGTATGAAATAGACCAGTATACTGTTTGGCGATAAACTGCTAAATTGATGCGAAACTGGCAGTTTTCTGCTACAACCATTTTGTTGATTTTTTAATTTTATTATTAGGCCAAATTGTTCAAGTTAACTGCTACGGTAGTCACTGTGCTCCTAGTTGTTTAACTAAAAACAGTACCAAAATATTAGTAAAAATTTAAAAAGAAAATCTTCTCGGTAGTCTGCATGTGATATACGAGAAAAATACCGCAGTTTTTCTCCAATATTTCAAAACCGTTTCTCAATGCAGCATTTTGGCTTTATCAGGCTGAATCACGATCCCTTGGATCTTTTCCGCTAGCCACCCTCCTCCCCCAATCCTCTATACCCGAAATTTGCGCACCCCAAAAAATAGTCTTGGATTTTGGCTGAAAATTTTTTGAAATTATTTAACACGTGGGCTGATGTTTAAGAAATTGAAACCCATATTTTCTACAATTCTGATGAAAATAAAACTTGTAGCTCATTTTGAAAGCCTGTAATTCCGAAAAATGTACTAATAGCACGTTTTCCATTCATGTTTATGTAGTACGCTATTATTATGAAAGTATTATTTTGAAGCTTCGAATTGTTAGTAATTTCTGGATAGACATTGATACCTAAATCTGATTAATAAATATTATTTGGTAACATAATTTGTGTCTAGATTACTGTGGGTTTGCAGAAAACATCCGCTCCTCAATCGGTTTATGAACCCAAACCCGTGTTGACCTTTCTTGGCAATCATATCCAAGAGCCATATATGGTTCCATACACGCCATACAAATTTTTCGTTGCATGATCTTACCATGGTTACCAAGTTTTGTATACAATTTTTTTTCGCGTTTCAGCGATTCCATGAAGGGGTGGGTATACAAGTAGAAAGTAGACAAGGTAAACCACAAACAGGACATTTTTGGTCTCTTTGGCTCTTGTATGGCATTCAAGAAATCTTGTATGGCAACCAAGAATTCTTGTACGGCATCCACGAAACCTTCCATGACATCCAGGAAGGCATTTGAACCGACCATAAAAACCAGAAAACCATTGAGTGGACACCGAAGACCTCTACCGCGACTTCGGAAACAATTTAGGACTATTTTTGGAGTAAAAAAATTTAAACATCAAAAAATGTTAAACGCCAATGTTCCTCTTTTCTTAAAATTATTTTGATCTATCTAGAAATCCAATGTTTCGTGACTCTGGGACTTTTATATCTTTCTTTTTTTGATTTACTTCAAAAATCAAGCTTTAAAAAAAGTTCTCGGCAACCATATCCAAGACAATAAAGTTTCATGGTACCTGAAGGTGCATGGTCTTGCCTATGGTTGCCAAGAAACCATAAACAACAAGCTTTCTGCAAAACGTATTCAAACACTTTTTTGGAGAGAATATCTTATCCGGCATCTGCTCAAAATTCGCATTTGAACGCTTTCAATTTTACCATGTATGGTCATCCATGGCACCATGAACGTTTATGGTCATATATATGTTTGCCAAGAAACCATAAACTTGAACTTTTTTCAAAGTTTCAACAGAGACTTTTCACCACTAAAAGATGTCAGAGGCACTTAATTCACGCTTTGTCAGCCTACAATTGAATTTCGTATGGTCAGGTATATGGTTGCCAAGTTTTCTTGGTCACCATATATGGCTTGGATATGGTTGCCAAGATTTATTTATGGTGATCAACCCGGGAATAGAAATTAGGTTTCATTGCTATATAGCAAAACTATATAGCATCGTATCATCAACCCAAGTAGAAACAATCATTTGTTGTTAGGTAGCCTTTGTGTAAAAATTATCACGTTCACTTGGGGGGGGGGGGAACATGCACTTTGACCTGGGGGAAAGAGCCAACTTTGTAATTGTAAGCGAAAAAAAACAATAAGAAAATATTTGAGACGGACTCTGATCTAATTAGCAACGAGAAACCTACAGATCGGTTTTGATGCTCGTTCATTTTAACCTTATTTCTTAGTTGGTCACCATCAGACTCATTCGTAAAATATTCAAACACTGTCAGACTTCATAATTTTTATTTCTTTTCCACGATTGCCTGTCTTTCTTTAAGAAAACATCACGGCCAAACAACGACAAAAATGACTACTTTTCATTTAGCCATTGCAAATTGTTTCATTTTTTCTCAACAGAAAATAGTTGGGTTGAAAATACTAATCTAACACGATTAGTTTTCTTTCTGCAACGTCTGATGCAAATGGTACAAAATATCTTTTTCCAGTAAATTTCCAGTAAAAATCGGGACTATTTTCAGAAGTACAAATTAAATCATCCATGATCAACGAATGGCCTCCTTGTTTGAATTATGTTATTTGTTAATCTAATTTTGGTTAGACTTTTCCTGGATTTCCTCCGTTTCAAATCCAACTGCCAAGCAACCACCCAATCATGATTATAGGGGCAAAAATCGAAAAATTGGAATGAATAAAAAGATTAATGCAACATATTTTCTGTGAGGTTTTCTAAAGTATATAAAACAGTTTGTAAAAATCTCTACTGTCGATTATTCAGGCTTTCAAACGTTACAGCTGTCAGAAATGGTAGTCCTAATACTATGGATTTTCTGAAGTTGAGACCTCGATCTTTAGAGCACGGTTATATTTTCTCAAACGCCACTTGGATATGTAGTTATACATGAAAAGGTTAGCTTGCTTAAAAATATCCTTGTTCACAAAATTATACGTTCAAACTCAAAATTACATAGAAGAAGGCACGTTTTTGAACACAATTTTCGGAAAATTCTTGGATCTTTTTCGTTTGTGCCCCCCCCCCCCCGTACGTTTGTGCCCCCCAGTATGCTCCACCCAATTACAGAGCACGTGTCAGTAAATCATCATGTAAAAATATGATGCACGTGCGTCTGGGGGCGGTACAAATAATATGCACCCCACTAAGCTGGAGGGGGAGGGGGGGGGCAAACGGAAAAGATCCATATTCTCATTTGATTTTTGTTGAATTTCTTATGCGTTCTTGACAAATCTATATAGACATATATCTGTTCTAATTAATGGACAGTTGACACAATTACGTATAGAGAAACTACTGGTAGAAGTTTTAGAAAAAAAACCGTAAGGTGAGTTCTACGTGAAACGTGTTCAGATTAATCACGCCGCCGACGTTTTAAACAAGTTTTGGAATGTAAGTTCAAGAGCTTTGTGACCAACAGGAACAGATTTGTTAAAAAAACAGGCAAATTTCGGTGCGGAATTTCTCCATGCGTATTTCTGTCATTTGTCTAGTACTTAGAGTAATTAGACTTTTTTTTAAAAAATCAGAACGCTACTGATCAACAAAGCAGGCGGGTCGATGCTTAATTTTGCATTTTGAACGTCTACTTTTGTTAACGATTGTATACTATTCCGTGCAAAATGAGCGTGTACGACAGCAAAGGCGTATCATTTTGGTTTTTTTGTAGACTAAAGTTTGGTTGCTGATTATAACAGCGGCAAAGAGCCCGGTTCGAGGAGTCACCGTTAAAAATTGCTAAGTGAAGTAAGATTTGCGGTGAATTTGAGTGAAAGTGTAAGATTTGCATTATTTGCGATGAATGCGGTGAAAAAAAAAACTTTTAAGCGGTGAAAGAAATTTCAACGCTTAAGCGGTGAAAGAGAATTTTTCGCCGCTACCAGCAGAATGCGGTGAAAAAAATTTTCAATGCTACCAGCAGAATGCGGTGAGAAAAAAAAAATCACCGCTAAAATCGCAAATCTTACAAATATTCACCTCGCTAATTTCAACGCTTATCCTATATTCACCGGAAATATCATTGAAGTAATTGACAGATGGCGCAGTGGACAAGGAAGTTGTTGAAATGCAGGAGGTGAGAGGTTCGAACCCCTGTATGGCAGTTGCTTTTTTTGTAAGAAATATGGTGAATTCGGTGAAAAAAATTACCGATAAAATCGGTATTGTTGTTTTTTGTCTTTTCAATTTTTGGGTCTTTTCAACTATCTTGTATAGACAAAAATGACGAATTGTTTGACTCTTTTGTATAGCTGAACATACTTGCTGTTATCAAACTGAGCAAATATCTGCCCTCTTAATTTCTAAAACTAATCATACCAAATAATTTTTATATCCACAACCGAGAGTACAAAAACGTCTTTCTTACAAAAGAGTACAAAAGACCAAAAAGAACGATCTGAAATATTAGCTTTGTTTGGCTTCAAATTTGAAGCCAAACAAATCTAATATTTCGAGATCTTTCTGTTTGGTCTTGTGAACAAAAACGTCTTTCTGATCTTTTCTGTTCTGGTATTGTGGACAAAAGATGGCACATAAGAGTAAATTTTTTTGCCAGATCGAGGTTTGGATCCCAATCGCACTGAGTGGCATGTAGCTTAAAGCTATTAGAAATACCAATTACTTGGCCAAAGTCCACTTTCTTACGTCTATTAACTCGATTTTGTTATTTTTCAACAATAAGGTTTCGGATCTTCACTCTTTGTCACACTTGTTCACGCCATCATTGTTGACCGTGGTACCTAACAATTTTTTTTGCAGACATAAGAGTAAGCCTAATTGGTTATTAGTTTCAGAAGCGTTCCTGCAATTACGCATATCACAGCATTCAGGAACAAATAAGTCTCTGAACTGGGCCGCAATTAATTAGCATATAAAATTGAGGAATAAGGTTTTCAGCTGACGTAATGCTCAAAATTGTCGAAATGAGTTAGGTGCAACCGTGAAAACGATGGAAGAAAATCAAATTTTTTGTTGCCTATGTCCACCGTTAACGCAGCTATTTTTCATCGTGATCATTATCGTTAGAGTTCTGCCACGTAAAGGTTGCAAGTTAAGGCTTTAGCCCCCCCCCCCTCATGATCAGTTTCCAGCTCGCTCATTATAAGACTCTAGCTCCTTAATGATCGGACTATAGGCAGAATTTAAGTAGATCGCAGACCAATCTAAGTCCACATGGTATTTAGTGGACACCAAAAACCTCTACCGCGAAGTGAAAAAAAGATTCCCGCTCGCCGCAAATGCCTGGGTGTTTTGTGTATTTTCATTAAAAAACAACAGGAACAAGAGATTCGTGAAAAGGCAAAAAATGACGAATAGCTCAAAATTGTTCAAATAGCTTTATTGGCTCCACTAAAGCCTAAATAGCACAATTGGTCGGCAACATTAGCGCCCAAAACTAGTAAAACATCAAAATTGCTGCTAAAAATGGCCTGACATAAATTTTTGAAAGTATGGAAGCAAATTAAAATTTGAAAGGCCCGATTATTCAAAAGAACTTAATTGCTCAAACTGAGTCAGCTAACTTTGGGCTAAAAAGACAATGAATGTTCAAATTAGGAAGTATTTGCGCAGAAATCAGCAAAATTTGAAAATGAAATACTAAATTTTGTTATTGATTGGACGCTGAGTTTGCGCTTATTCTTGTGAAACAGCCTCCAAAAAAAGCTTCGAATGAAATGAGGAACTTTTACTGCCTGAGTTCCCTACTAATTAAGGAATTGAGAGAGCTATTGCTTGCATGGTAACTCCACCCTTTTGACGTGCCGACATTTTGACGTCCCGAATATTTCAAAAAATCTGCACCTTTTTTTCAAATTTCGACATTTATGACATTCTGCCCAGTCCAATTAAAGGAACCACTTACATATTGCAATCAACAGGGGTCCAGTATCAAACAAATTGCGACTAAGCTCGTCCAATTTGGGTACAGTAGTTTGGGAGAGTTTATCAAACACATGAAACGACTTGAAAGTGCCCCTCGGACATGTTTCTGGCGGCAATCTAAGTCCACATGGAGCTAATGGACACCACAAACCTGTATTGCGAAGTAGAAAAAATCCCAAATCACCGCAAATGCCAGGGTGTTTTGTGTACTTTTAAAACAACGACAGGAAAAAGAAATTCCTGAAAAGGCAAAAAAATGGTGAAAGGCCCAAAAATGTTAAAACAGCGTCATTAGCTCCACTATAGGCTAAATAGCAGAATTGGTTGGCAAGATTAGCGGCCATAACTGGTAAAACATCAAAAATTCTGCAAAAAATTTTGCCCTAGTTTTTTTAAGTTTAGAAACAAATTAAACATTTACTAAAACAGCCCAATTACTAAAAAAAACTTTTTGCTTCAGCTCAATTTTGACAAAAAATGACAGTTAATGTTAAATTTTGTCAATTATTTGCCCAACAATCAGCAGAATTCAAAACAGAATCCTAAGTTTTGCTATTGATTGGACAATGAATTTGCGCTTAATCATGTGAAACAGTTTTTAGAAAGCTTAAAGCTTCTACCAAATGAGCGGCTTTCACTTCCTCAAAACCTTAGTAACTGAAGGATCAAGCAATACATAGCTTGCGTGGTAATATTAGTTTTGTGGTACCGAAAATTTGAGGTCCCGAATATCCCAAAAATCTGCAACATTTTCAAGTATCGACATTTAAAACATTTTGCCCGGCCCAATTTAGGTAAAAATAACATAGTACAGTCAAGAAAGGTTCAGTTACCAACAAATGGCGACTAGTCTGTCTTGTTTGATAAAGAAAATTTGGAGAATTCGTCAACACTTGATAGGTAAACATTTTAGGCTGATGGGAGACACCAATTTCCCGCAAAATCTTGCAAAGCGAATTAACAGTACCTCTCGGGCGTGATTCTGGACGAAATAAAACTCCGCTTGGTACTTACTGGACACCGAAATCTTCTACTGTCAAGTGAGATGAAAGTCGCACCTCACCTTAAAGGCCAGTGTGTGTTTTTTAAAAAAACATCAACAGCAAGTTCCTGAAACAAAAAAAATAGAAATTGTTGAACTGGCCAAAACTATTGGTTCAAATAACTCCATGGACTAAAGAGAAGCCATTATAGCACAATTTGAGTAGCAAAATGCTCTATAGGATTTGAAAGCAGGTTGTTTTTAAGATAAGAATGACCGCTCATTTTCTAGACAAGACGGTTTCTAAATAATTTTTTAGACAGTGATAGTCATTTTTATAGGGATCTTAGAATCAGACTCAAATTTAGACCACTGTTTGGACTAAAAACAGATGTGGTCACAATTTGAGTATAAGATGTGTTTTGTTCTTTGTCGGAACGAACCTTGTAAGATTTTACGTAAGAAAAACTTAAATCTTCTAAGATTTACAATGTTCACCTACGGACCAAAATCTTACAAGATCTTACATAAATAATCTTTCATCTTATAAGACTTGCAAATTTCTGCCATAGAAAAAATCTTGTGAAAATTATATGACGATGCTTACCACATACATGATTAACTCTGTCTGGTACGATCTTACAAGATATGCAATGTCTTATAAGATCTTAAAAGGTACTTTCCTTCTTATGAGAAATTACAAGTTATGGAGTTTTGGTAAGAACCTCATAAGATGTTGTTTTTATTCAATTTTTCTCTATGTTCTAAAAACATTGGGAGCATTTTTCTGTATTAGCGACAATGGTCTGTTTTATTTGTTCCTGTTGATCGTTTTTTTGGTTTTTAAGGCATGCGAAGCAAAATTGAGCGAAACAGTACCTGGAAACGCGTTTGTCCACTGCCTATTAAACTCTATCGAACGTTTTTAGCATTTTCAAAATAGATGAACAATTGTTTTTTTTGTGAACACTCTTTCTCGTTTTTTTTTCGCTATTTCCCACTAAATCTTACGTGTCGGTTTATACGGTCTGCAGTTTCACTTTCAATTTATCATAGTTGATGATCTCAAAAAAAATTGTGCCACGCTCTTGTCCGATATCTTTTCTAGTCTGTTCGATAAACTATTGCTCAAAGCTATCAAAAAATGTCATAACAGTTGGAGAATGAAAAGAACAAAAATTCAACTGTTTATGAATGTTATTTTAAAGTGCATTCTTATCTTGACCCATTATCAGTTGAAATGGCGTAAGTTTAGGTTCCATTTTTGTCACTGCCTATCTGCTTATCGGAGATAAAACATTCATCAATCGACAATTTTGGTCATTTCTATGCTCAAAATTCATTTCTAAGCTCAAAATTCAAAATTCATTTCTATGCTCAAAATTAAGTGTGTTAGCAAAAATTTCAAGAATTGCGCTTTTTCCCAATAAGATACAAAAAAATAACACGCAACATATGTCTACAAAAATAAAACTTTATTAGGTAAATTTTTACTCGACATTGGTTTTGAGACTGCCCATAATCTTTTCAGATTAATTATAATCTTAATTTTAATTCAGATTCATTTTTCTTTTTTAATTTATTTTTGAAATCATCTCCTTCAATAAAGTTTTTGAATTTACGTCACAATATCTCTCCCACTATACCTAAATTGCTCATAAAAGATCTTTAGTAGAGTCAATGTGGCCCAATTTAATTCTCAAAATGTTTTTCAGGTAAGTTCTTACACTTCGTCCACGATAAAAACTCAGTCTGAAAATAGGTTTTATCGCGTTCGGTACGATGAAACCTTTTTTATTTCTGAAATGATATCAATTCATTTTTTATTCTTATTGAAATCCACATTTGATCAGTGGGGTTTGGTGCTGGAAACTTGATCAGCTGAGTAAGTTGTCCTAAACTTTTGACAAAAGAATTTTCTACAAAAAAAAATATTCAACAAAAAAAATAAAAACTTATTTTTAGCATTCTAAAACAATTATATTTGACACGGCCCAGTTGATTTTTTGGGTTTTATTTTTGTCTTCAGTTATGAGTGCATTTAATTGACATCGATTTTAAAGTTGAATTGATTAAATTGACGTATACTTTGGTCTTGATATCTGTCATTCCTCCGCCGAGTCAAAATGTTTTTGAAGCTTTTTTTAAATCTTTTGAATGAATTTCACTAAATTCTACAAGATTTTTAAATTTTAAAGTTTAAAAAAATTATAAAAATTATTTTTATAATTTCTCATTTACAAATTTTTAAGTAATTTCAATATTTTTTTCTTTATCAGGCCTATTATATTACAGAAAAACAACCATAAAGGAGGACATATCATTTTTGTTAAATGACTTTTCAGGGTCAACGTAAAAATTTGAATTTTTGTATCTCTTATGGTATCCCAATGATTTCTATATTTAGATTTTCTGCAGACGTTCAGAAAATTCGACGGCAGTTCACTTTTTGTTAAAAGTTATCTATCGATATCCATAATGAATGAAGTAAAAATTTAGATCACAAAAACTCATTTCTTTTCTGTTCTGTTTTTTTTTCTTTTCACGCGATATTTTCCATACCATGTTTTGAAAATCGGACAAAACAAATTTTGTGAAAAATTTGCAAGATATTGCAATTTCAGTTTTCACAGTTAAAAATGTTTATCTTGGGAGGGCACACAGGAAACTGTTCGTATCTTTTAAGAGGGCGTGTGCTAGATTTTACTTCAGAACCAATACAAATGTTTTCTTTATTATTTTAATATTTGATTTAAGCAAAAACTCTATTTGAATTGGTCTTGGTTTACTTTTGTGTTTTTTTGTGGTATTGTCATAGTGTTTTTTGAAACTAATTGAGGATAGACAGCTGCACTTCAGTAGGATCCCGACATAGTTGGACACAATTTTGCGAACAAGTTTGCGGGACGAACAAAATTTGTTATCCTAGAACTTTCATCTTATGGATCCTGGATGTCTTAGATGAAAAAAATATACAAAATTGGTAGCCTTGTAACTACAATAAAGGAAACTTCTAGCATAGCAACTTCATTGTAAAGGAAAGTAGGAAGACTTCGACTTCTTCGTAAATAAAAGTTCTAGGATGACGAAGATTGCATATTTAATGTTTGCAACCTGATATTGAAATCACAGAAGAGAAACCAGTATTAAACACGTCTAGCTTTTTTTCAGGAGATCTCTTCGTTACCTCAGGCTACAGAAAGTAATATTTTCAAGTAATATTATTCTCAGGGTTTCTTTATTTTTATTTTTAATTTTCATTTCATGAAATTTTCCGGAAACTTTCCGTAGACGCCATAATAGGAAATCGCAATTTTAATAAATTTTTTATTTATAAGATCAACCTGAGTTATCTCACAAAAAAAACCAATATGTTTATATTTTAATTGTATTGTTTCTTCAACAAAGCGTGAACAGTTGGTCAGTAACTTAGGAATGCAAAGAAAACAAATTATTATTCCTTAATTCTGCATTCGAAATCAGTTTCCTTGTACTGTAACTGGAGTTCATTGTATTACTGGACTTCTTGTTTGACGCTGAAATTGGTTCCCGGTTTCATGTTAAATCCGACGTTTTTGCCACTTGTATTCCAAATTCGTTTCAGCTGAAAAGCAAATAACGTGATTGCACGAAAAATAATTTAGCTTGGAAATCAAGCACTACATGGAGTTGTTATTTTTTTTAAATATAGGGAAAAGGAAAAGAAACTGGGCAAAACTGAATTTTCCCTCAAAGATTATCTACTAGAAAAGTCAATTCGTGTAATTGGACGACCAACGAGTGGAGCAAGATTCCAAATAATGTGTCTATTACACAAAATGAAATATTCCCTCAAATTGGACCGGTTTTCACTTTTAAATCGCCCCCTTGTTTAGCATCTTTTAGTAAATGGCAAGCAGCTGCTTTATGAGTTAAAAGATGTTAGGAACTAATTTTTTTTATCTTGAAAATTGAGAAATGAAATTGCTTAGTTCTGCAGTTATTTGAGCGGTATCCAGTTTGCCGTTAATGATACAAATTTCGATTAATAGTAGAAGTAATCTAAAACTATGAACAGCGGGCCTAAGATTAGTTAGCCTAAATCTTGAATAACAAACAAAATCAAGTAAATTTATCAAAATGTTGGTTTAATGTGAGCGGTGTACCCTAGCCCAGACCTAGACATATGAAAAGACCCAAATAGTTTAGTAGGCGGGGGGTTCGAGATTGAACAAAATTGAACAGTTGAGCTAAGGTCCAGCAAATGTATTTTCCTGGGCTGAGCAAAAGACTTTTCATAGGAGTTCATAAGGTCTTTTCATAGGTCGAGCAAAAGTTTTTTCATAAGACTGCTTTTTTGCAATTTTTTCGTTCATTGACTGCTCCAATTATTCGTTCGTTTACTGCAGCAACGGAGCGAGACTTAACAGCATTGCACCACTGCAGTTGAGAAACTGTCAACGTCCGATCAACAATTATCTCATACTTTCTCCTGGCTTCTCTAAGAGGACCAGTAAGAGCTATCGTTCCGCTCTAGTCCTGCTCGATCTAGCTTTCCCAAGTTTCTATCTGGCTCTATCCGCCCCTCTAGAAAGAATTCTTGAAACTTTTAAGACAAAACAATTTTCGCAGCTGGACTATTTTGCCGTATTATCTGATTGAATTAAACCAGGTAGTTTAACAGTAATGCCGTTCTCCCTTCCAAAATTATGATATATCATTTGTTAAAAATAATGCAGATTTTTGACAGATTAATGGTTCGTGAGCATTGCAAAAGATGAGGAAGCATACATGCTGAGTACTTTATAAGCTATAGTGAACAATAAAAATGCACGTAAAATTTTAAAGGTAAAATTCAGAATCATCAAAAGATTTTTGCTCGACCCATGATTTGACAATAGATTTGACCTGGTCATAAAGGATGCTCAAAGGGATATTTCCTTGACTTTTGCTCGACACCATTTACTTTTACTCCTCGATATTTTAAGTCTATTAAGTCTAGGAAAAGGTCTAGCGCCCAAATCTGGTTGAGAAAACTCCTACTTAAATTTTTGGGTCGAGCAAAAGTCCAGTGTGAATTTTGTAGGTCGGGCAAAAGTCCAGGTGATTAATAGTCATTTTCATAGATAACTCTCCTGGGTCCAGCATGGTCCGTTCACAACATTTTTTGTTCGAGCATGGTCTTTTCAATGGTTGGGGTCTACTCTTGGGTAATGTCACTATTCGGATCAGTGCTGTAATTAATTTGAAATGTGCTTACGTTTGACTGTCGCAATTCGCTTCAAGTTTTCACCTGTGCTCTTGTCGCGCAACCCCATATTCTGTAGCATTCCCATTACCCGTCGGCGCTGGAGACCATCAACTCTCTCCTGTAATTAATCTAACGTTAATGTATTGCGAAATAATGTTACCTGTTCTCGAAATTGGCTCCAAAAGGACCCCGGTTGAGATCCACGGAGAAATACTTTAAGATCCGAGAGGCAGTGAATTTGTTCAAAGCGATCGTCGTATCTTTTAGCAGTTCAGACTCAAATTGATTTTAAACTGCAGTATTATGAGAACTGCAGAATTAATTTGATAAGGTTACAATTGCTATAAGCGGCCAGATTCTTACAAGATAACCAACTCGTCTTGCCAGGGTAAGTCTCAAAAACACTTACTTAAAAGAGATAATTCACTTGCCTTAGACGTCAACTCTGGCACTGTATACTTATTTGGCTTTTTTTTGGCTCAAACTTTTGTAACTCAGTGTTTTCTAACGGGGTTTGTCTATTTGTAAGAATCTTGCAAGATAAACTTTTTCTTGCAAGATCTTACAAGATAAACTTTTGTTTGCAAGAATCTTGCAAAATCTTGCGAGATAAATTTTTTGCCTCGACTAGGAAATTCACACACCTTCTAATCGTGAATTATCCCACTTTAAAGTAGGGACGAAGTTTGCCGAATTTTTTCATTTCTGCTATTGTAGTCAAACTTTTTTTCACTTCGCTCACTGTTTAGCCTAATTTTAACGAAATGTGCCAATTTCATGCAGAGTTTACCAAATTGACCAAATATGGTAAACTTTTAGTGTTGGCGAGCGCTGAATCCTTAAATAAGCAACCCGAGTCACCCATCAAAACAACTTTTTTTCGATTTCACAGTTCAAATATGATTTATTTGTAAAAAAAACACTTGGCCATATATGATTCCTTTGTATTAAAACAAGGATCGTACAAAGACATCAATTATGGACAGTTTGAAATCAGATATGATCCATGCATCAAATCAGAGAAACCTCGACCCGAAACAACGAAAATTGTGTGGAGGTTGTTCGCTAAGCGTACACTAGCTCTGCATGTCATATTCATTTTTTCCATAAAACAATCAGTTTGAAGATATCTAATGCAAGAATTGACTCTGAAGATAAAAACAGATAAGATTGATTTTTAAGCTTAAGGGGCTACTGAATATGAAAGGTGTAATGCTCTGTCGAAAAGATCTGATGGCCAACAAAATATTATGAAAATAGCAGTAAAACAAATAATTTTTCTTCTTACCCGGCCAAGTGGAGAGAAACAAGCTAATGGCAAAAAGATCCATTGTATTGATCATTAGGACGCAGAGGTATACCCCAAAATTTCCGCCTTAGTAAAATTGGCTCGAAAATTAGATACATACAATGAACGAAATTAGGAGACATCCTTTGTATCTTACTTTTCGCAGAAGGGGTTACACCATTTTTGCGAAATAAAAGAACATTCGGTGCAAAAAGTAGGTAACAAATCTTGTAGCACGTTTCCGCTCAATTTAGATATCTATTATTCGCGCGGTTTTTGAGCTTGCAATAAGCACTTTAATCAAGATTTAATTAAAGCTTTCAAAGCTTTAAAGTGCTTTAAATACATGCAACCACAAAAACTGATTTTTTCCGAAAAATCCCTCGCACATCAAAGGCTTTGTATATCAATGTGGGACTGGACGATTTTAATAAGTAGTAATAAATAGTACAAATAAGTAGTAATTAGTAGTAATAAAGTACTATAAGTAGTAATAAAGTAGTAATAAAGTACTACTAGTAGTAATAAGTTAGGCTTAATTAAATAAGTAGTAATTAAGTTAGGCTTAATTGCGGATTATTTGCGCAATCGAGCTACATTGCGTGCGAAAAATCGATACATAAGTGGAGCGGATGCGTGATACAAGACGCTCAAAAAATAGGTTATAAAGTTTGTACTTGTATTTCGCGGCTAAGATTAGGACACTTTTGCGAACACGGGATACTATATTCCCTTCCATTTTGCCGGTTTCTGCTAAAGAAGCTATTTTCCGCAATATTTTTCCAATTTCAATGTATTAACATAGTAAAACCGAACACGAGATACACGCATCGGGCATATCTGCCAGCGACGATTTGGGTATACCTCTGCGTCGTAATGATTATAAATGCGATTGACCACTTTCAGAAAGTTCACTAAACAGTTGAAGTGATGATGACAATAGTTATAATAACCGCATGGGTCTAATATATATGGCCAACTTATCAGATCTTGAAAGATTATTGACACATGTGTTAAGACGATACGTCACCTCACAAGTTTTGCTGCCAAAAACTTATATTATAACTTAAATATTGAGCTTGTAAGTTCCTATAAGATAACTATTTAAACTTTCAGTCTTAAGATCTTACAATTTAATTAAAAGTCAACTTATTAGTTCCGATAAGTTAATCATTGTTCTGAACCCATTTGTGGGGAGAGGAACTATATACTCAAATGGGTGTTTTGTTCAGACAATTTTGGCCGATCGATATATTCATCGTAGAGAAATATGAGTGGCATCATTAAAAAGCTCGTCTGGCGTAGAATTCGATATTAAAAAATTTTTTGTATCCCATTTTTTTGAGGAGATATCGAGAATTGAAATTTTGTGTGAGCACGAGATATTTGGCACAGTTTTGTTCAATTTAATGTAATTTTTATTCAATTTAAGATTTCTTTCTATAAAAAAATAATTCAAAATTACATTTCACGCCGCAAAATGAATCAATGTTGTGTTCCTTATAGACGAAAGGAGATAAAAAGACTAGTTCCGGTCTCATAGGGAAGTTTAATATCAAAAAAAAATCGGATTCTAATTGAGAGCTCCTTTTTTTAGAAAGTTTATCATAATTTTTTTGTTTTTTAAGTCACCTAGAGACTAGTCATTTTTCATATCGAGGTTCCGTTAATGACAAACTTCATTTAAAATCAAATGAAGCCCAATGAACAAAAAATTCGCTTTCATGGAATCCCTCATGTTTTTTTGGATTCGACTCTTGAGTTTTCCTAACTTTAAATGAAATTTTGATTTTCTTTTTGAGGTTATACTACATTTTTGCTGTCCTATGGCGTAGACTCGTCGACTGAAAGTGCAATAGGTATTGTAATGAGCACTAAGTGAACCTATTTATTGCTTTAAGTGGACAGTTAATGGCTGTTAAGACATTGAAAATAAATTCGAAAAACATTAATCAGTCATATACTTGTTTTCATGAATTGTAAGTCAGTCTCAGTAATGACAGGATGTTTTTCCTTCTTCCGTATACCAAAATAATTCAGTCAGTGGTTTTATCTTCTAAAAATTGGTTATATGACTTCAATGCCATAAGATTTCAAAAAATTCAAAATTTTTTGAAATTTTTGTGTTATTGGTTCCTTTTGAAATCTTATCATAATCACATTATCCTAATATTAATGGCTCCCATTTGTTTAGAAAAGACGTTCAATGGATCATAGATAAAGTTTTGCCGAGAATAACTTATGGTTTAAATGGCTTCAACACTTTCTTCTCGCACTTTTCTACTCAATTTTTGGTTTTTGCATGTATTTGTTGTTGTTTTCATAGTCATAAGAATTATTGTGAAACACTGTGAATTATACAGAGTGAATTATATGTGTGAATTATTTTGTGAATTAATACTGAATACCTATGCATTAAAAACATCCTTGTTCTCCCATTGAGGCATAACTGAGCGTACTTATTGACATGCGTTGAAAGCTATTGAATGTAATGTCTGTTAATACTTTAAAAATAATTTTTCGAAAGTTTTTTTTATTATTAACCAATCTTAAACTTATTTTCATGAACTGTAAGTCAGTCTCAGTAATAAAAGGCCCCATTATTGTCTACTTCAACCAAAATTTATTTAGATAGCGGTTTTATCTTCTAACCATTGGTTTTATGACTTCGATGCATGAGTCTTCATAATTGGTTTTTTAATTTTGGATTTCTTTTTGCTAATTTTGTTTCTTTTGAAATAACTTTATCCTAATAATGATAGTTCCCATTGGATTAGCGAAGACGTTCAATGGATCATTGATACGGTTTTCAAAGAAAAGCTTATGGTTTAAGTTGCTTCGACAATTTCTTCTTGCACTTTTCTAGTGAATGTTTGGATTTTGCGTATATTTTTTTATCTTCATGGTCAATGACTTGTTGTAATGTCTTATTATTGATGAGTTATGATTGAAAAACATCTTTTTTGTCCTATCAACGCATAATTTTGCTTTTTTTGGCTTGCGCTGAAATGTATTCTATTTAATGGCGTTGATACTAAGTGTTTTCTAAATTTCGTGTTTGTAATGTATTTGTTCATATATGTTGATTTTTTAAAGTCACATTGCGAAAAATGAAGATTCTCATTGCTGTTAAGAAATTATTTAAAAATACAAAAAGTTTTGACCTAAAAGTTCATTTTCAATGGCTTCAACACTTTTGTTGCTCAATTTTTTTTGAATTTGCTGTTTTTGTCTGTTTTTTTTTATTCTTTAGGTAGCCGTAAAATGGTGGATGGTCTCATCAGCTTATAAATAAGGATTGAGTGAATGATGTTGCCCGAAGCAGTCAGTTTATAGCGAATAGTCTTAAAGTTCATGATAATATACATTTTAAAAGATTTTTCAATGTTTTCAGTTTTTTGTTGTTATTTTTGTAAACTTGTAACTTATTCTCATCATTGAGAGGTCCCATCCAGTTCCTTCTATTTAAAAAATTAATTTTTCTTATAATTTTATGTCGTAACTGTTGTTTTGTTGGACAATATGCGTATTCATGAAAGTTTTGTGAGTGGTATATTTGTGTTTCTTTTGTTTAGCACATTGGGGTAATAACATTTCCCAATGTTTTTCAAAGTTTGGCCCAAATGAACTTATTTATTCTTTCGGTATAATATTAGTTGAAGGAGTATAAATGAAAACTGAAAAAAATACAATTTCAATGGCTTCAAAAATTTCTTTTTTTTCGCAAAGTGTTTGTAACCTTATGAGTTTTTCTGCATCTTTAGTCCGTTCTCATAGCTTAGTCTAACCAAAGACAGGTCCCATTGGTTTCATAATGACTTTTTAATAAAGTTTTTCTGAATTATTTCGTTATAATCTAATGATTTTTGAGACTTTAGAAGTTTTTTGGTTTAAAAAATGTTGATTGATTTTTGAATTTCGCCTCAATATTTCTTCTCTTTGTCGACTTGTAGCCTAGTCCCATTAAGGAAAACTTACCATCTTTTTAGTTAGGAAAAGTAAATTTGTGAAATAAGGTTATATCTGATTGCATTTTGATATTATTACTAGGTGCATTAAGTCAAAAATGTAGATGAGCTCGGGTCAGAACATCATGTGCACATAAGTGAGTCTCCTCGTTTATCTTGTAAGTTCTTATAAATACCCATTCATCTGATAAATTGCTGCAAAATTGCTAACCGATAACAAACAATTTATAAAAGATACCGAATTAATCCTGGTAATAAATTTCTGGTAGTAAATTTAGAGTGTTTGATTGCAACTTGCACGCTCTAAAACATTTAGCCTGTAATGAAGAAAAATAACGGAAAACTAATGCAATACATCCATGTGCAACAAGAATCAGCAATTCGGAATGAAAGATTGTGAGCTAAATCTGCTAATTGAGGTGAAAAACAATTCAAAAAATAATTCTTAAATGACTGTCAAATCAAACGGGAAAAATTAAAAAGCACTTATATCTTTTCATCTGATGCAGGCAACACTTTCAATTAAGCTGACAAAAAAAAATGCTTTTTCAGAAATTAAGCTTTCCCTGAACAATGTTTATTAAAATTATAATTTCAAATTCACAATTTTTCTCGTACGCATTTTGGATTAAACAACGATAGTGCACCGCAGAATCGCACAAGTTAACAATT
The DNA here is from genome assembly GCF_964194025.1 of Convolutriloba macropyga. Lineage (NCBI taxonomy): Eukaryota > Metazoa > Xenacoelomorpha > Acoela > Convolutidae > Convolutriloba > Convolutriloba macropyga. Next base: position 5,204,444 of record NC_134470.1, read on the forward strand.
CAGCTTGAAAGTTCGTATAAGTAGTACCCCCACCTTTTAAGTTAGTACATGTTAACCAATCTTTGTAAAAAAAATTTTATGATCTTATAAAATATGCATCCCATTTCGCCTCGGTAAAGTTAATTGTCAATTCAAGTTGCCTTATCATAGAAAAGAGAAAAAAAACTTTGTTACTGAAATTAAACTTTGCTGCGCATATTCTTTCTGTTTACCCGGAGGTTGGTGGCAGAGCAAATCAGCGCTGAATCAGTCTAAAAACATTCTGTTTTTTTAGGATGACCAGTACTCTGTTCATGTCACAATTTACACTGGCTAGTCTGAATTTTGAGTAAAATTTACGTCATGAAAAATAATATGTTCAGCTTAACTCCCGCCAAAAACGTTTGCTTTATATGCGATTCGAACTTCCGCGTGGGTGCTTGTGACATCTAACTTGCGTAACGAGTCGTAACCACTGCGCTAAATGGTCTTTGCGATAATTGCCTACAAACTAGCTTAAGTATAAATAGTGAGTATACTACTATAGTAATTACCAGTTATAAGCTCCAAAGTATAAATTTATTCTGCTCAGACTTAATTTTGGGGTATGAGTAATTTGCAGACTATACAGGATAAGTTTAGCCTGGGCGAACTCTATGACCTCAATATAAACATAATGAAGAAATACTGCACATAAAGAAACCTAAATTATTCTGAAAATACAATGTTTCATTACTGAATTAAGTTTTTACTCTTGAAATGTGCTGGTTCAGCGCTGAAAAGCTCTGCGACTCAAGTCCGGGTAAGTATTCTATAGCAGAAAAAATTTAATGTTTTAATTTAATATTCTGATTAATCTGTATACAAACACTCGTGCCTTGAATGCATTGGTCATTTCACTTCTATCAACTCTTCAGGTTTTTTTGAATGAAGCATTTATGGAAAAAAATTTCTAATAATTTTTCTAGTTTTTTTCCCTTTGCCAACAAAACCATCATTACCTTGGGGAAAACTGTGTCTTTGTGTTCATTTTCACGAAGTTGGCGAGAACTGGGAATTGCCAGTCGCTTCTGAGGTGGTGGATTTGGGTTAATTGTTGAGTCCTAAAAACAGTTGCCAAACTAAAGAAGTGTTATTTTGTTTTAATATGTTCATCTATTTGTCGGTCATAACGCTGTTGTAGACACTGAAATACAAACTTTTTTGGTCAGAGTTCAATTGATGTGGCTAAAGAGATAAATGTTAATCAACAAAAACCATACAAAATGTACTGTTGATGCTTATTGTTAATATTCAATAGTACTATCATTTTTGTTCAAATTTCGGCGCAAACTTTTTTCCGCAAAGAGGTTATGGTACATGTTCTCAAAAATTATTTCCACATTATTCACTTTTATACGCCAGCTTGTGTTGTGTAAGTCGGCGGCAAATTGAATTGCTGAACTGAATGAGAACTGTTTTCATGGATCCCCCGCGCTTGAGGGGCATAAAACTTTTAAAACCGCCCATGTTCTTCTGCTTAAAATGATAATAGTGTATGACCCACGTAAAAACTGGTAATTTCTTGGCCGCTGATAGAATTTCTGATAAACCAGAAGTCATCGAGTCCTTTCACTAGCTGTAACCGAAAAAAACATGAGAAATGTGGCGTGCTTTTACCGAGTGAAACGAAACTCGCTGCAGCTTGCCAAGATATGCAAGACGTTGACAGTCTTGACAAAACATGGATTATCTCACCAAGATCTTGATAGGAAAAAAGCTCTTGGCACATCTTGATAAGATCTTGCCATGATCTTATCAAGATGTATGAAGAAAGTTTCTTGATTAAAGTTGCCAAGATCACGGTAAAACATGGCGATAAAATTTTCAATGAATTCGATATGCGTAATAAGTAATCAGAACGTAGTGATTGCTCTTTTCCTCAAAATTATACTTTTGAGTTGCTCTCTTCAAGACTTTTCGCATTTAAACAAACGTTTATGTCCAAGGATTTTCGAATCCGTTTCTGTTGGTTATATATCAAAAATACCTTTCAGACCCAATAACAACGGTTTTTAATTCATCTAAACCCAATTTTAATGTTGATTTCGGCAAAAAAAACATGGAAAAAGACTGTGATATGTTAAAGTCTGTAAGCAAGTGAGGGAAAAGTGGATCAAAGACGCTTTTCGATATAAAATGAACTCATAAATTTTTTCTAAAATACAATGAGCAAAGATAGGTCCCACGGCGAATCCAACTCAACGACAAAACTCTGAATAAGTTAACTCTGTAGAACTGCACAATTGCTGCTTTCAAATCAGTCATTATCATTTGTTATTTCTTAGAAAAATATTTCGAAATAGTTCTTCAAAACCTTATAATTATCAATGGTAGATGTATCTGATACTGAAAAGAACTACGCTTTATACCTAATTAAGTTCTATAAAACAAGAGTTGTCTTTCCTGGGCAAAAATTCTCGCTCTGAAAAATCTTTTCAATTTTAATGTTGAAAGTTTCGTTCTTTCTCCTTTTTTCGCTTTTTCAGTGCTTGTTTTGTTAAAAGCAACCGAATGGCGAGTTTTGATATGCTTGGAAAACCAGATTTAAAAGATTTTTAAAAAGATGCTTTGTACTTATTCTATAGAGTTAGATAGTAGAAGCATTAGGTACACTTCGTATTCAAAAATTGAGCATTTTTTTGCTGATGTCTCTCGAACTTTTTTTGATTCTCTGACAATCAGGACCAGTTCATTACCAGTAGTATATGTATCCGATGCTAAAAATAACTACAATTAGTGCCTATTTGTGTTCTGTAAATCATGAGTTGTCTTTCGTGGGTAAAAAATCCTTGCTCTCAAAATGGTTCTCATTTCAAAATGGAAAATTATTGATCTTCTCCGTTTTTCTCGCCTTTGGGTCCATGGTTCATTGATACCAATTGCATGGATTGAACTGATCCCCTAAACCCCAAGATTTGCTGATAAAATTGAATTCTTCTTTAAAAATGATTTCTGTTGTCTTCTGTTTTTAGTTTAGACGGTAGTACTGTAGGTACTGTAGTTGCTTAGTTATTGATCAGTTTACTTAGTTTACAGAGTCTACCTTCATTTTATTTGTTGTTGCAATATCTCATGTTATATTGTTGCAGTTTTTCTTACATGGGACCTTAGTGGGGGCCTTCTCGGTGGCGGTCCTGCATCAGGTGTGTACTATGTGCATACCGACCTAGCAACCACTCAAAAATTCCAATATACTGGAAAAAGCGGTGCATTTCCCGACATTCTTTATTATTCTGGCTATTTCTTGATAAATCTTGATAATTCTTGCTTAATCTGATGATTTCGTGCTAATTTATGTTTTTGGGTGATATTGCACTTTTAATACTTGCCATATCATGGTTAATCTTTCCTGAAAACCTTGCTGGGATCTTGTTTCTTGACACCAATGCAAAGATCTGGCAAGTTTGTACATGGCAAGGTCTTGGCACAATTTTCCATGGTTAAGTATGTTTCGTATCAAGGCTATCAAGTTTAATCTAACTGGGTTAAAAGAACATGACTACTAATGTGAACATAAATGAACATAAATCTCAGCGGCTGGAGAGACTTAGTTTCTTGAAACTAGTGTAATTGCGTCGGCTGCTGGGTGCAAGTCTCTTGCAATTAATATTTCTATTCTATTATATTTAGAGAACCAGATGGTACAAAACATCAAGTTCAACTCCAGTGTTTGATAATTAGAGTAATTTTTAATATATGTTTGTGATCATCCGGCGGGTTTGTACAGGTACATACAAAAAGAACGCTGCAGTCCTAATCCAATTAATAAGTGTTCATAAAGTATATCACATTTTCTAAGGTGAGCCGCTGATTTCCAACAAATTCTGATATAAAAACAATGCACGAAAATCTAATGAGGGCTGCTAAATCAAATCCCGAAAAAAGATTATCCTTGTGATCCATGAGCTGCTTCATGTAAGCTTTTACAATCTGATAGTTACAGCTCATTGAGCATTGATCCACTGATATTTCATAAAAAAATGCTAAAATAGTGGGCTGAGTTGGATTGTATTGAGGCTCTGTCTTTTTATTTTTTTGTAGGATCTTTTCACACAAATTTCAAGACTTTGATCTTTCAAAACGGCATAAACAGGTAAGGCCCAGCGGGCTTTAAATTTCGTTTAAAACCCTAAGGCATCTTTAGTAGTCGTCTAAGTGCTTAGAGTGCTGAAGCTGCTAAGCCGGCCTAAATTTTAGGTTAAAAAGTAATTATCCGGAGTCGTTGAGCCCAAAATGAAGCAATTTTTCATGTTTTTGTCATTGTTTGAGGTTTTTTTTGTTTGACTAGTCTTTAATGTACGTTTTTAAAGTTTATTAAGTTCTTTTGCAAGATTTAATTACATTTTATGACCATTTTAGGATCATTTTGTTCCGCCGATTTTATAGGTTCAAAAACTGATCATATTGACAATTTGCTACGTTTAAAAGATACAGACAATAACAAAAAATCTACAGGAATTCATGTAGTTTTTTTGGTGTGTCAAGAAGGGTAAAATAATATTAGAGTTAGGGGGTAATGGAGAAAATAACCCCAAACTTTTAATAATTTTACCCCCCTCGACATGTCAAAAATATTTAAGAGTCGGTAGTTGAATTATCTTCTCCCCCTCACTCTCGTCATATCATTTTTACCACTTGACAGACCCATAAGATCCAAGAGTGAGGCGTAAATATATATTTTACCCCGCATTCTTACATCATTATACCCACCTTGCAGCCCGTTGCAGCCCAAAAAGTGAAAGACTTTTGTGCTGCATTTTTATAACAATGTCCTCCCATTAGAGTCCCACACTTACAACATTTTAACCCCATTCGCAGCGCCACTCTTACTCAATTTTACCCCCTCTCTCATTAAGTTAACATCCACTCTCACATCTTTTTGACACCTTGGAAGCGATAATCTATCATTTTTTTTAGCACCCCATACACGAAGACTGACAGTCTTGAGCCAACAACCTCTGCATCCTCAGCCGGTTCTCCTTAGCCTCGAGAGCAAAAATTCTTGATCAACTCTTGACTGTCTATCTATCTGAATCATAGTTGTCAGAATTACCCCCTATCAACAATTTACTCTTCATCATTTTCTCTTATATCATTTTACCAGCCAAATTCCTACACAAATTCAAAACTTCTGAACAAATTGCCTCCTCGCTGTTAATCCGTTTTACCCAACCCCCTCTTGTAGCCCAATTCTTACATCATTTTACCCCCTCTGAATAAATTACCCTCTCACTCTTACAGCGTTTTGACCCCATCGGCTGCCCAATTCTTGCATCATTTTACCGCCTCTGAACATATTAATCCCTCACTCTTAAGCCATTTTCCCCCTCGGCAGCCTAATTCTCACTTAGTTTTGCCCCTATCGTAAGCCCAGTTCGTAGTTTGGTGGTAATTCCTCAAAAGTCTCCACATTGCAGCCCATTGCAACCCACTCTTACTTGACAGTTTTGGCCAGGGGGCTATTTTTTCATAATTCCTCCCATTCAGCCCAATTACAGCCCCTCCTACATTGCAATTTTGGTCAGGGGAAGGGGTAGTGCCTCAAAAGTCCTCCCAATGCAGCCACGCTCTTGCATTATTTGCCCCCATACTAAATTATCTCCTAACTCTTGCATCATTTTACCCCATATAGAAACTAACCCCTCAAACCCACCCCTCCACTCTTACAGCAAATGGGAGAACTTTAAGTTGCACATTGGACCCGGGATGGTTACTCGAAGAGGTGGATCACATTTATATGCAAAAAAGTCAAAATAATAAATATTGAATTGTGGGCAACTAATAAATAAAAATACTGGTGTTTTTCTGTTTGTGTTCCCAGTATGTTATGCACCGACCAGTTGCAAATTATTGTGCCTTAAAAAAGGATTGTGTAAAAAAGTGCTGCGTTAGCTAATGTGTGCAAATAATATGCCCACACTAGGCTGGGTCACATACAGCAAAGGTCCAAATAGCCAAAAGATCATACTTGAATGTCGTGTTTCCAATAGCTCAACAACATCTCATGTAGATCTGGCAGATTTGGGTTGAATGGTGTGAGTTCCAGTAAATCGTCAGGAAGGTTCTGAAATGACGTTACCATTTTAAAGTATCAGTTACGTAATTCTGATTGAAATCAATGGGATCTTATCATATAATTATATAATAGAGTCTTATAAGACTCTATTATATAATTATATACTAAGAGTGCATAGTTATAATGAAGAAATACTGCACATAAAGAAGATTAAAACATTCTAGATATGCAATGTTTCAGAACTGAAATCAATTTTTACACTTGAAATGTGCTCGTTCAGCGCTGAAAAGCTCTCAGACTCAAGTTCAGAATCTATTATATAATAATTATAAATATTTTATAATAGATTCTGAACTTGAGTCTGAGAGCTTTTCAGAACGAGCACATTTCAAGTGTAAAAATTGAATTCAGTTCTGAAACATTGCATAACCAGAATGTTTTAAGCTTCTTTATATGCAGTATTTCTTCATTATAACTATATTGAGGTCATAGAGTTCACCCAGGCTAAATTTATCGGGTATAGTCTGGTAGTAGCCGGTTTGTAGGCAGTTACCAGAAAGCCCATTTAGTGCCCAGCTACGCAAATTAAATGTCCCACGCGGAAGTTCGAATCGCATATAAAACAAACCTTGTTGGCGGGAGTTAAGCTGAACATATTATTTTTCATGACGTAATTTTTACTCAAAAATCAGACTGGCCAGTGTAAATTGTGACATGAACGGAGTAATGGCCGTCATAAAAAATAGAATGTCTATACTCTGATTCAGCGTTGATTTGCTCGGCCACCAACCTCCGGGAGTATAACGCAATTAGAGACCAGAACTGTGAGCGCTTGTACCAGAAATTGAGCTCGAATTGACAAGCTTACGAACTCTGTAATATAACTTATTAAGACCCATTTGTTATTTATTTAGACTTATTTAAACTTATTTTAGCTTATTTAAGCTTATTTAGACTTAATTGTTTTTCTGTTTCAAGATACAAAGGGAAAAAAGATTTGATTTCATGGTTAACTTGCACTGTTAAATTCATGGCTCAGCTTTTTGCTAAAAAACACTTCTTCATCAACTAGTCTTTTCTCAGAGTTAATATTCCTACTTTCATTTTTGTTATACCTAACCATTTTCAAATTTTTAATCAGCAAACAATACCAATTCTTGAGGAACTATTTAGGGAAAGAGGTTGTTAAGTTCTTTCCCGATCTTCTATATTTTGATGCTATCATCTTTATGGTTGGCTTTTTTTTCATTGTCATTATCTTGCAGGCAGTAATAATCTAGAAAGTTGAACTTGTATGCAGTCATTTTCTTGTGTCTGCTCAATTGGTGCTTCTTTTTTGTTCAAATTGATAAGAAGTGTTGTTAGGGCATTTGAAATCGCTTTTTGAACAAAATCTAATTGATTGCAAGTATTCTTGCTAGACCGAACTGCTCCTAAGCCTGGAAATTTTTTCAAAGAAATTTCACAAAAATATTTTTCTTTTAAATAGGATGCTGCTTCAGCACAAAACCAATAAGCAAAACAAATAAATCCCAGTCTGGTTCGGTAGCTTTTTTTTATCATTTTCCCATCAAGGTACATTTGTCTGACGAGCGTGTTATAATTATTCTTTTAATGTTTGCTTCCAACAAAAGGATCTCAAGTCTGGTATTTTTTTCTACGCCTACTGAAAACTTTGTTTTAAGTCTTCCTCGTTTAGATCAGAGAAAGAGTCTCCCGGAGGCGAGGACGGGGGTGTTTTGTAAATAGTGGAGCTCGCCGGTCTGTTAATCTTCACGATTTGGAGTGATTGATTTCGTGGTACGGTATGATTCAGTAATCGCATTGTTTTTCACACTAATCGACAATTTCGAGGAATTATTCTTCTTAATACTTTTAATGACGACTGCTGGCATCCAATTCAGCGAAACTGAATATTTTTAGCAAATTATCCCTGTAATTTTTTCAGATCTTTGTCTTTCTCTTGACGGGACCAAAATGCAAAAACAAATCAACAAGAAAGTATACTGTATGCATGGGTATTGTGGTTTCGTCAGTCCCACGAATAATCCTCCAAAACAATTAAAGTTCCATGTGTTCATCAACTAAACTAGCTTGTTTTTAAGTTCCGTGGTCGCCGTTGTTTTAAGCTTCAATGTTTTGTTAGGATGACGACTGCATCTTGCAAACTCTTAGTCACTGCATATGTTGTAATCCCAATTTATTTCTGTGGCGTGCATGTTGGGTGCATACAACATGCATAGAACATTAATATCGTGGGAAAACAGATCTATTTATCTTTCGCATGCAAAATATTCGTTCAAAAGCTGCCTAAGTTTTTTATAAGGCTTTCTAAGTCGGACTTTAGAAGTTCAAGATCGCTTTTAATTCACGGTTCTGTGATCAGAAGGGAATTGTCTCCACATATAATTCGTCATATGTAAGTCGATTTACATATCTAATTAGAAACCATATAATTTTCAATAAAAAAGTGCGCGCCATGCTTCTGTAATGTCATCCATTGATATGACACTTTTTAAAAGATTTACCTAAATTCATTGAGAACTTTAGCAGCGTTAATCCCAGCGCTAAAAAGTGTTGATAAGAAAATTACCAACTAGCTGTAAAAAGCAGCAATGAAGTCGCCACAGAAAAAGAATTAAAGCTGAAAATTGAAACCTAGAAAGCAGTCTGTATGGTGCGTCCAATATTTTTAATATCAAAAACTTTTTATAGCAAATAAAAAAGATGTTTATTGTAAAGATTGGGTCTTGGACATCATGGTTTTTGAGACCCAAGAACTCTACAATAATGCAAGCGCTAGAATTTTGTGGAAGAAATTTAAATGTTTGAATAAAAAGAGTCTGCAATGAGAATTTACATAACCACAATGCATTTCTTTGTAACCATGCGAACATCGGTTTTGACTACAGGTTCATCGAAAATAATTATTTCTTGTATCGATCTCAATGTGCATTAAACAAAAACGAAACTTGATATAAATATCTATAACAAGCTGTGGTCCTCCGGGATTGGAGCTTGCAGTCTTCATTTTGGTTTTTTATATAATGGAACTTCCCCCATTACTCGACAACTGTTCTTTTCTCTTTTCAGATGAAGCAAAATTTATGGGAACTCAAGTTCGATTGTTTTCTCTTCAAAGAGATTTGAACTGAGCAGTCAATTGGTCCGTAGATGAAAAAATACACTTAAAAATAGCGACGTTCGAAGCTATTTGTCTCGACTTAAAGTGACTGACCGAAAGGAAGTTAAATTTTGTGCATATGAGATTGAAACTTCATTTAGGGGGACTGTTATGAATCTGAAGAATATTTTGTTACAATTTTGTCTAATTGACTCATCACATCAACCAGAGACTTGTCGAAACGCAAAAGAAACTTTTTACTTCAAACTTTAGTACTAAATTATTTATACAAAAGTTATATTTTATCTGTCCCTCTGTATGCTTCCATAGTTTGGTTTTCCAAAGTTTCGAAGTGTGGGAAGATGCAAATATTTCAGAAACCAGGTTTGAAAGGGTCTGTGAAATGAGTATCCTGCGTCATAGTCATGTTTGGAAAACGTTTGAACTGTCATTGTTGTACAAATGATGACCAGACAAATTAATAAAAAAAACAAAAATAAATCAAAAACTTTGATAACAATAAAATAAGAAAAATAATAACATCAATACTATATAATAAAAACTGTAAAGAAAAAATGAAAAAAATAGCGATAACACAAATATTAATATAAATAACACTAAACCTTATTAAGAAATGAAAATAATAAAACTAATAAAAATTATGATATAGGGACCCGGGTCGCCGCTTCCTAGTAGTCATACAAGGATAATATATGATGTCATACAAATCATAACGTATTTCCTAGTACGATCCTTGTATGACTACTAAGAAATCATATATGATCCTTGTATGAAATCAAGGAAATCATAAGTGATATCTAATACTGCTCGTAGATCGCAAGCATTCGAAAACTGATAGCCGACCCATTGAAACCACTGCGAGCTGACCTATGACGTATGAAATCATATATGATCCTTGTATGACTACTAGGAAACCATATATGATCCTTGTATGACTACTAGGAAATCATATATGATCCTTGTATGACTACTAGGAAATCATATATGATCCTACAAGGATCATATATGATTTCTTAGTAGTCATACAAGGATCATAGATGATTTCTTAGTAGTCATACAAGGATCATAGATGATTTCTTAGTAGTCATACAAGGATCATATATGATTTATTAGGAGCCATACAAGGATCATAAAAACTACTAAGAAGTCACGCACAAGGGAAGGTCCCAGATAAGCGGGGATCTAAACAGCACAACAAACAGTGATAATAATAACCAAAATACTAATATTAATAAAAATAATAATAATAAAATTAATAATAATAATAATAATAATAATAATAATAATAATAATAATAATGATAATAATAATAATATTATTATTAATAATAATAATAATTATAATAATAATAATAATAAAAATAATAATAATAATAATAATAATAATAATAATAATAATAATAATAATAATAATAGTAATAATAATAATAATAATAATAATAATAATAATAATAATAATAATAATAATAATAATAATAATAATAAAAATAATAATAATAATAATAATAATAATAATAATAATAATAATAATAATAATAATAATAATAATAATAATAATAATAATAATAATAATAATAATAATAATAATAATAATAATAATAATAATAATAATAATAATAATAATAATAATAATAATAATAATAATAATAATAATAATAATAATAATAATAATAATAATTGTGATGAAGAACCTTTTGATTCTCCGTGTGGGGTGTAGATGGTCTAGTGTGTGTGTGTCTATTGTCTATTATGGATTGGTCCGATTGGACTATAGCCGGACGTTCTGCTCTAAGTCTCGGACTTCGCTCAGGGGTGAGAGTAGGTCTCACTCTATATGACAGTTCAATTTTGGCGGATAAAAGAACAACGTTGAAAGTTGAATTAAGGCCACGTTTCACTAACTGTTTTTCAGTTTGCTTATTTTACGTCTGCAAGTTTGCATCTCTTGTCAGACGAACCAGCTAGGTACCGGTCTAGTCAACCAGAACTATAGCGTTTACAAACTCAAAGTGAACTTATTTACAAGAGGTTATTATATAACATATGAAGTTTAAAGTGTTTATACATAATACTTTGAAAACTTGGTTACGACTCCACATGGAGTATCACATACCCCCCGCTGGGGCAAACGAGGTGCTATTCGTAGCAGTTCGTTTGTGCGTTTCTAAGTTTATAAATCAGAGTTACAGCTGTCAGAGTTTTCTCTTTAGTAAGGTGACATTGGGGGAGTTGCATACACACTTGATGTTCCACTTGGGGGATCGCACGATGTTAAGGTTGCCTGATTCTCCTCGTTCTCGAGTTCATTTGTCGAGAGTTCCTTTGTTTCTTCTGGGTCTCCATTAGGAGAATCGAGAAAGATCACTGATGGTGGTTTGCGTTGGTCATTTACTGTTGTGTTTTCGTTTATGTTTTGCTCCATTTGGGTGGACTCTGCTTCGTTAGCAGTGTTTGCTGTAGTATCCATTTGGACTTGTACCGTTGTTTTGGTTTTGCTCTTGGAGGGTGCCGGTATTATTGAGATCGGGCATTCATCTTGTAAGTCTGTTTCCGGTGATATGAGTTGGCGATCTTGGCTGTTTGTGAAGGCAGGGTGAGAGAAAATGCTTGGATTTGATGATGTTACTATTTGGAATGGTGTATGTATGTCAGCATCCTGTTGTATGTTGTAGATGACAGTTTCCGGGTTATTGTTTGTGTTGTCGGTGAATTGTACTACTTTGTTACTCAACGGGTGTGTTTTCTTTGGTGACTCAGATTCGTAATTTAATGCTGCTTGTTGAGCTCTCATGTTGAATGAGACTTGTGCTGGTGATTTGGATGCGGATAGGTTTCTTTTGTTCGTTTTGGGCGTGCGTGGTGGTGTTGACTTCGTTGCTGCTTTTCTTTTCTGTGTTCTTTGTTGTTGTTGTTGATTGGTCTGCGCTAATTTCTTGACTTTTTCCTTGGTCCAGATGGATTCGGTTGATGATCCTTGGTTCTGTTGTTGGTTCCTTGATGTGTTGTTGCGTGCTTCTTCTAAACAGAATTTTCTTATTTTTTCTTGGTTGCGCTTATATTCACCTACAGTTTTGCACGCTACCATGTGTATTAGTCGTGGTTTAGTTTCTGTTGCTATAGCAATGTCACTTTTTCTAATGACTGTGTTTTTTCTTAAGGGTGTGTCGACTGTGATTGTGTGCGGTGTGTAATTTGTTATTGTTCCATCTGGAATTATGTTCCATTGCGGTGCGAGTGTTGGTCTTGGTTCTTTTGTTTTTCGTGTGATTGTTTTCTTTGCTACATTGCGTTTGTTTGCTACTAGTTTTGTTGTTTTGTCACCTATGGTGAAGTGAATTTCAGATGGTATTATCTTACGTGGTGAGCGGGGGCGGAGTGGCATGTTGTCGGACTCGTCGCTGTCAATGCTGATGGGCGTTGGGTTTTCTGCTTCCTTGTAGGCTATGTCCAGATTGTCTTCGGACAGTCCGTCGTAGCGCCACATCTCTTCGTTGGTGAGTACGTCATGTTTCAGGATCTTCTTGTCTAAACAATTCGTACGTAGTTTTTTGTATGTTAAGTTTTTGTGTGACGGTTTGGTGACTATGTTAGAAATTTCTGTGTTGGGTTTGCGTCCGAAGTGTGCCTCAAATGGGCTTGTTTTGGTGGTGGCGTTAGGAATTAGTCTGATGTTTTCAATTATATTAGCTACTCTCTGGCTTAATGTTGTTTGTGTCCATTTGGAATCGATGTCTAAAACCGCGAGCCTACGTTTTATTGTTTGTATTAGCCTTTCTACCATTCCGGTTCCCCTGTGGTCTCCAGCTGGAGCGAGAATTAGTTTGATATTTTTATTTTTGCAGTATATTTCGAATTCTCGGGCTTTGAAAGCTTGTGCTTGATCACACCGGATCGACCTAGGAATTCCATGTACTTTGCAGTAGCTATCGAGATACTCTATTGCGGTTTTTGAATCACAGTTATTGAAAACTTCCGCGTGCAGGTATCTAGATAACCTATCTACTGTTACTAAAATGTAATTGGAAAGGACGTTATCCTTAAATGGTATCGGGCCCGCGAAGTCCATTTGGACTTCTTCGTTAGGTTCGGAGAGTGGAGGTAACTTTCCCACTTGTGTTTTGGGGATTAATGGTTTTAGGTTTTTACCTTTTTCGGTGCAGTGGCGGCATGCTTGGGCTTGGGCAACAATGTCTGAGTGTATATGAGGATACCAAATAAGTTGGGCTAAAGCAAGCATACCAGCTTGGCCCGGGTGCTTGTTGTGGATTGTTTCAAGAACCATCCCTTTCAGCTTGTTAGGAATAACAAGTTTGTTGTCATAGATTAAGCATCCTGACGGGGACACGGAAAGGTCTCTTCGAATACGATAATAAGTGGAATTAATTGCTTTAAGTTTTTCCCATTCGGAGTTTTTTACGAATTCAATAATGGGGCTTAATTCTTTCTTTGATGCTTGGGCAATGAATTCTTCGTTGAATACACGATTAAGATTTTCCCGATAAAGTGGGGTGGGGGTCTGGTCGTAAGCCGTAAATAGGGGTTCATGTCTTGTCGCGTCTAGGGGGTCTAAACCTCTACCTTTATTGGATGTAGAGTCTGTTTGGGTGGATACGGAGATTAGGTTAGGCTGATGTTGCTCCATATGGATTTTATTTTTGTTGGGGGCTCTAAATCTCTTTTGAATGGGGATTTTGAATGTTTCTTTTGTGGGGTTAGCGCGTGTTGTAATTGCTACTAGGTTTTGAATACTTTTTGTGTGTTTAATTTGGTCGTTGTAGTTTAATTTGCGTAAGGGAGAAAGCGACTGTTTTGTGTGAGGTAATTGGCGAAAAGCGGTTGTTTTATTTGAGTGTGTGTGTTTAGTACTTGTGACGTCATATGATTGTTTTTGTTCTGTATTCTTATTGGTCGCTCCATTTGGAGCAATATTTGCTCGCAGTAACGCGTGTTTTATTTCTTCGATAGTGTTAATGACAAAGTTTTTGTCTCTGTCTGAGGGGGGAGGTGCGTCAGATGAAGGGTTTCTGCTTAGGTAATCAGCAAATCCCATATTTTTACCTGGTATATGTTCTACTGAAAAATGGAAGGGTAGTAATCTGTCTACCCATCTTGTAAGGCGACTTTGATATGTTTTGTTGCCTCTGTTTTCTTTTAGTGCGCTTAACAATGCTTGGTGGTCCGTTTGGAGTGTGAAATGTGAGCCGTAGAGGTAATATTTGAAATGTTCTAAAGCCCAGACGACTGCTAGTAATTCTAGTTCGTTCGTGCTATATCGTTGTTCCAAATTGTTTAGAAACCTGCTCGCGTATGCAATTGGGTACCATGATGAATTTACGAATTGTTCTAAGCATGCCCCAAGGCCTTTTTTACTTGCATCACACCGGACTCTGGTTGGGCATTTAACGTCGAATAATCTATTTACTGTTATTGATTGTATTGCTTCTTTTATTTTATTGAATGCCTCCGTATGGAGCGTTTTCCAGTCCAGTTTATTTTGCGATTTCAAGTTGCTTTTTGAGAGTAATGGACGGAGCGGCTCACTAAGGGATGCGAGGTTTGGTGTAAACTTAATGAGGTGATGTATGCACCCCATGAACGAGCGTAATTGCTTGAGTGTTTTCGGTGTATCTAATTTAACGATTGATTCGCATTTTTTGTTAGTTGGGATTATTCCATTTGGATTTATTTTGAATCCCAACCAAACTAAATTTGTCTTTGCGAATTCGCATTTTTGTAGCTTTATTGCGAGGTTTTCCTTATCTAGGAGGTTTAGAACTTTATCTAATTCGTTCTCATGATCGTTTAGGGAGCCTTTGGTGATAATGAGTATATCGTCCAAAAATGCAAATTTCGAAGTTATGCCCTCCAGTGTTTTGTCGATCGTTTTTTGAAATGTTGCGGGCATATCTGTTAGGCCGTAAAAGCCGTTTATGAACCGGTAGGTTCCTGTTGCTTTCCCTCCTAGGAGACTGAAGTTACAATGTTTTTGGATGTCTGGGTCCAGTGGGATTTGGCTATATGCATATTTCAGATCGATTTTGCTGAAGTAGAATTGGCCTGGATTTTGTTTCCTTTCGGAGATGTAATTTGCTACTTCGTCTATTAGATGGTCAATGCTTTGCATTTGATATTTGTTTTTATGTATTGCATCGTTAAGTTTCTTTGAATCTAATGCGATTTTTACGCTTTTGTCGTGTTTCACAGTTATTACTACCGGACTTATGAAATGTTCGTCCGAGCATTTGTCTAGCCTGATTATTTGTTTGTCCTGTATTAATTTTTCGAGTTCGGCCTCTACTTTATCAAGGAGATGGAGGGGTACTCTGCGTCCTTTTTGCTGTATTGGTTTAAAGTTTTCTTTCATGGTTGGTTTGGCTATGTGGTTCTTTGATTTTCCTAATCGTGTACATAGTTTGGGGTATTTTTTAAGTATCCATTTTATTATATTTGATTCTATTGTTGTAGCGGAGATGTGAAGTACTTTCTTACCTGTATTTTTGTTGGCCGTGAGGGTTATTCCGAGTTTTCGTAAGATGTCTCTTCCCATTATGTTGTTCGTTTTGTTTTCGACCAGTAGGATTTGACAGTCCGGTGCATTCCAAGATCCTGACTTTAGATCCAACTGGAGTACTCCTTCGATTTTGATTTGTTTAATGTTGAAACATTTAAATTTTTCTTGTTCTCTGTAGGGAACAATTCTGGCTTTTGAAATGTGGAGGAGTAGTTCATTCGCTGTTTCTTTGTTCATGAATGTTCTAGGGGAACCTGTGTCAGCCAACCATACAATGCGTTTGTTGTTGGTTGTCGTTGCCACCCAGAATTCTCCTGTGCCCTCGTTATTTATGACTGAATTCTTCTCCGCGTGGAACTTTGTTGGTCTAATCAAATTGACGTTGGCCCAGTCTTCTGTGAGCTCTTTTATATACAGGGCGGCTTCCGCGTCTTCCTCGTCGAGTTCATCTGGCTCACCTTCAAAGTTTTGTGTTTCTGTTTGTTCGGTGTTGTCTTTAATATGTCGTACTCTCCTGATTTGGTTGCTTCCGGCGCGTGGTGTGTAGGTGTTCTGATATCTTGATTGTGGGTTTGACGTGCTTTGTAGTGGTGGTCTTCTTCTTTCCGGCATGGGTGCTTTGCACATGGATGAGAAGTGTCCTTGTTTTTTGCAAATTTTGCATATTGTGTTTCGCGCCGGGCAGTTTTGTAGGTGATTGGGTGTGAATGGATTTCCGCATTTCCAGCATGGCACGATTTTTCCGGATTGGGGTGTAGGTAGTAAAGCTTGCGGTCTTCTATTTTGTCTTATATATGTGACTTGGTTCCATGTGGAGGTGCTGTTTGCTCTAAGTATTTCTTGCTGGTTGGCCTGTCCACGTTCACGGTTTATTGCATAATTTAATACCTGTTGCGGGGTTCTCACTTCTGACAATAAGTCCATCTGGATCGCGGTATTGTTCATGTTGCTTATGAACAGGTCTTTTATGATATCTTCTTCTAAGTGTTCAAATCTGCAGTGTGAACCTGCTTCTCTCAGTCTACTGTAGAAAGTCTCTAGGCTTTCATTTGGTTGTTGTTGTGCTTTGAAAAGTTGAAACCTGTCGAATGTGGTGTTTCTGGGTCTTGTAAATGTAAGTGTCAATTCATGCACTAGTTCGTTCGTCGTGCATCTGTCAATTCTTGTGTGTGGGTTTCTCTGGTGAAATGTGCGACAGGCCTCTGCTCCAAGGGACAAGTAAATTAAGCTCTTGACTTTCATGTCTGCTTCGTCCCAGGGGATTCTGTCGACTGTTGGGCCTTTTGTCTCTATTATTTTGCATTCATTTTCCCAGTCCACACGTCTTTTCTCGTTACGCTGTTCTCTTTGTCTGGATTCTTCTCGGGTTTCATTGTCAAGTTCTTCCTCTAGTGTTGGCATCGTTGGATAAAATAATTCTGTCCGCGCTGGCTTTAGCCGTAGGAGCTTTTCGACTTCTATATTGTGTTGGGCCATTACGGCCATCTTGAATGTGGCTAGCCACGGTTGCCATTCAACTGGTGGGTTTGCTCCCGTTTCCCAGAATAAATTTACTCCAATTGGAGATCTGCTTGACTGCGCCATGTGATGAAGAACCTTTTGATTCTCCGTGTGGGGTGTAGATGGTCTAGTGTGTGTGTGTCTATTGTCTATTATGGATTGTTCCGATTGGACTATAGCCGGACGTTCTGCTCTAAGTCTCGGACTTCGCTCAGGGGTGAGAGTAGGTCTCATTCTATATGACAGTTCAATTTTGGCGGATAAAAGAACAACGTTGAAAGTTGAATTAAGGCCACGTTTCACTAACTGTTTTTCAGTTTGCTTATTTTACGTCTGCAAGTTTGCATCTCTTGTCAGACGAACCAGCTAGGTACCGGTCTAGTCAACCAGAATTATAGCGTTTACAAACTCAAAGTGAACTTATTTACAAGAGGTTATTATATAACATATGAAGTTTAAAGTGTTTATACATAATACTTGGAAAACTTGGTTACGACTCCACATGGAGTATCACAATAATAATAATAATAATAATAATAATAATAATAATAATAATAATAATAATAATAATAATAATAATAATAAGAATAATAATAGTAATAATAATAATAATAATAATAATAATAATAATAATAATAATAATAATAATAATAATAATAATAATAATAATAATAATAATAATAATAAAAATAATAATAATAATAATAATAATAATAATAATAATAATAATAATAATAATAATAATAATAATAATAATAATATTAATAATAATAGTAATAATAATAATAATGCTAATAATAATAATAATAGTAAAAATAATAAAAATAAGAGTAAGAAAAACAACACTTATAATAAAAATTTAAAAATACAAGAATTATACTAACAATAAATTTATTAGAATAATTAAAATTTGTTATTATAAAGAAATTTGTTACTAATTAAAATTAGTTTCAGGAGATTTTTCAAGGAAGCTGGCGACATCCAGAAGAATTTTCTAATAAATTTTATTGGCTGATTTGCTCAACTTATACAACGTTTCAAGTTGTTTTTTTCTCAGCAGAGCACACAACTTTGCCTAAGCTGGAAACAAGTGTTAATTGAATTCACAATTCTGCAGTGAGCATGAAAGTGTAAAAACATTGTCTTTCTACAGGAAAAAATTCTTACCTGATTGAGGAACCAGTTTTCAAATGAATCGTAAGAAAAAACAGTTATCGATTCCAGATGGAATTACAATAAAATTTATGAAAGAAAAGAATGACTTTTGTCACACAGTTCATTCTTCCTCTTCGTTTAACTGCATTGTTGCGTTATGGGCAAATATTATATAACATATGAGTTCTAAGTATCAGTTTATAAAAACACTTTTACTGCTTGCTTCCAACGAAAGGTTCTCAAGTCCGTTGTCTCACTCCCCCGCGCACTGAATATATTGTTTCTACAAAATTTCTTCTAAGGCTTTCAGTTCTTCGTCGTTTAGATCAGAGATTGAGTCTTCAGGTGTCGAGGACGGGTTTCTATGAATGATGGAGCTCGCCGCGCTGCTAATTTTCTCCATTAGGAGTGATTGAATTTGTGGTACTGTATTCAATCCGTGAGTGTTTTATTTTTCTATATATTAATGTTCGAGTTCGAGAAATCTAGGAATATGACCTCCGATGTTGTTGGGGTATTTGGTCGTTCATGTTGGTGTCCGTGTTTCCTTCCGTTGA
Organism: Convolutriloba macropyga; assembly: GCF_964194025.1. Classification (NCBI taxonomy): domain Eukaryota; kingdom Metazoa; phylum Xenacoelomorpha; order Acoela; family Convolutidae; genus Convolutriloba; species Convolutriloba macropyga. The sequence goes on from NC_134470.1 coordinate 5,223,348, forward strand.
AATCTTTGTTTGATCTGTGATCTTGCTAATCTTTATTTTCTTTAATGCCCTTTCTTTTCGCTTTGTTTGTGTTGGTAAGCTCTGCCTGCTCTAGTGGATCCTTATTCGCCGTAGTTGATGTTTGTCTAATTTTTCTCCACTAGTAGATTGGGGTCCAGTTGTTTTCAGGAAGGTTCTCGGGACTGGTGATCACTGGAGTATACCGCATTATGTTGCTCGTCAGGATGATTTGGTTGGATATAATGTGTTTGGATGCTACTCGAGTAGCATCCAAACACTTTATATCCAACCAAATCATCATGACGAGCAACATAGTACGGTATACTCCAGCGACAACCCTCAGAACACTCGTGAAACTTTTACATTTACAGAAGTTTCCAAGCACAAAAAATTCAAAACTTCCAACATTTCAAATTCCCAATTATTCCTAAACTTCAAAATTTCAATTTTAGCTTTGAAGCCTGTCCTTGTTGGAAACGTACAGATCTTGGTACACCGTAAAGTTTACAATATTTTTCAAGGTAGTCTATTGTTCTTTCTATATCGCAGTTTGTGGAAAACGAGTTATTTGGTCTACTGTTATTAAAAAATAGTTATTTCGAGTTTTGTTTTTGAGAGAATGGGCCCTGCAAAAATTATCTGGAACTCTTGATTTGGCTCTATTAATGCGAGGAGTTTGCCTTATTTTGATTTAATTAACAATGTTTTTAGGTTTTTACCTTTTACTACGCAGTTTTTGAACTCTTAGGCTTTCGACATAATTTCCAAATAGATGTGTGGCTACAACATTAATTTTGCAAGAACGACGTACTTGCAATTTGAAAGGATGTGATTTTATCAGAGCCTCTGAGTTTTTTCTATGAACAAGATCAGTAATTGGTTTAAATTCTTTGTGCAAGGCTTCTGCAATAAAGTTCCTCATTAAATACTTTTTTCGAGATTTTCAAGGTATACGGCGGTGGGCGTGTAGCTATACGCTTGAAACAATTCGGGATGTTTTTTGCGTTGTATGGGAGCTAAGTCTTTTCCCTTGTTTGACGTGTGTTCCATTTGGGCAGTGGAGTTTGGGTAAAATGTTTGTCAGTTGAATTTATGTGACCTAATGAAGTTATTTAATTTTGGCTGCGGCTCGAAATGTTTTACGTATGGGGGTGTTGAAAATTTCTTCTGAAGGGTTTTTTGAGTTGTGCAATAAGTGTATTGTTTGGAATGATTGACGCATATTTTGAACTTTTTTTTCGGCGATTTAGAATAGTTCGACTGAATTTGAAGTATGTTAAGGTTACAAGCGTTATTTATTGAACTGGTCACTTGAATTAGAATCATGAAGTCATCCTCTTTAATTGGTTTCATGCCTGCGGTAAAATTGTTTGCTGCAAATGCAGCTAATGCATTTTTGAGCACTGCAAATTTCTTTTTGTCTTTGGCGTTGATTAGAAAATTTGTGTTATTCTGAGGGGTTGGGTGCTTTAACGAGCAGATTGCGGCTTAGATAGTCTGCAAATTCTATGTTTTTTCCTGGCACTTGTTCTACTGTAAAATGAAAAAGTAAGAGGCAGTCTACACAGTTTTATTTAATCAATTTTTTTAACGCAGTGAGTAGTTCTTGACGTTCCTTGTGAAGTAAAAATGAGGATCGTATAAGTAACCTTTAACATGCTTGATAGACCATACCACTGCTAGTGGTTGGAGCTCGTTTGTGCTGTACCGCGGATCTGAATTGTTGAGGAGGCGGCTGGCAAACATTACTGCCTCCAATATGTTACGTGATTTTTGTTCAAAGCAAGCACCTAGTCCTTTTTTTGCTAGCATTGCATCTGACTCTGGTCTTTTTATTTGTATCGAAATATTTATTTTCAGAAAAATTTAGAACTTGTGTTTTTTTTATTGAAGGTGTTTGAATTGTTTTTTGTTCCAAAGCAGTCTACTATGTGCTTTCGGGTTAGCTTTGGATGGTAATAATGGTGTTAAAAAATCGGAATTTTTTGCAAGGATAGGTAGAAATTATGTTAGATTGTGTTTGCCCATACCACTGTGTTTGCCCATTATGTTAGACCATAACACTGCTAGTGGTTGGAGCTCGTTTGTGCCGTACCGCGGATCTGAATTGTTGAGGAAGCGGCTGGCAAACATTACTGCCTCCAATATGTTACGTGATTTTCGTTCAAAGCAAGCACCTAGTCCTTTTTGTGCTAGCATTGCATCTGACTCTGGTCTTTTTATTTGTATCGAAATATTTATTTTCAGAAAAATTTTGAACTTGTATTTTTGTTTGATTGAAAGTGTTTGAATTGTTTTTGTTCCAAAGCAGTCTGCTATGTGCTTTCAGGTTAGCTTTGGATAGTAATAATGGTGTTAAAAAATTGGAATTTTTTGCAAGGATAGGTAGAATTTATGTTAGATATTTTTTGTACCCCATAGAGGATCGAATTTGTTTTAACGTTTTTGGGATTTCTAGGTTTGCTTTTTTCTCACATTTTTCCTTCGAAGGTTTGTTATTGCGGGGTTTGCATCATTTAGTTTACGCAGAAAAATGTCTAATTCAATTTCATGCTCTTGCAGGGTGCTTTTCGTTACAATTAGAATATCATTGATAAATGCGAGTTTCAACGTTTTGTTTTGTAGTGTTCTATCTTTTGTTTTTGGGAACGCTAAGGGTCTATATGTTAATCAATGGAAGCCATTGATAAAACAATATGTACCTGTTGCTCGGTTACATAATATGTTACAAATGCAGAATTGTTGGTATTTTCGTCATGGATTCTGTCTATATGCTTTTTTGAGATTGATTATTCAGATGACGCATTGTCCTGGTAAATTTTTCCTCTCGGAGATATATACTGCTACTAAATCTATTAGGTGGACGATGTTCTGCTTTTGTGCGTTTGATATTTGATTTTATGGATGGTAACGTTTAGTTTTTTCGTGTCAGTTTCCAGTTTTTTTCTTTTGTTCTTCTTTACTGTATTTACGACAATGCTGACAAGTAACTCAGCAGAACATTTACGAAGTTAAAGAATTTGCTTGTCGTCTCTTACTTCTTTCAATCTTTTTTCCACTCTTTCTAGCAAGTGAAGGGACACTTTCCGTCCCTCATGTTGGGATGGAATGAAATTGATTTCAACGTTGGACTTGGCAATATGGATTTTTGGACGATC
>NC_134470.1:5236505-5291225 GCF_964194025.1 Convolutriloba macropyga
GGATCGTGGACAGCCAAAGACTGCAAAGTCCTAATAGTGGAGAATAGAACGAACAATATAATGGTGAGAGATATCCTCACCAAATTGGGGATCACACTCAGCGCACAGAAAAAACCTGGTAAGAAAATTAATCTAATTTCAAATATCCAAACGGAGAAAAACTTCATAAGGTGAATATTCCATAAATACCCACACCTTTGTACAAGATTGGGGCGATCAAAAAACCATATTGCAAAATCGATATTTAAATCTCAATATACACCATCCCAACACAAAGGAAGAAGAGTTCCACTCCATCTGCTCGACAAAGTGGAACAAGAATTCCAAAAACTTATCGACGAAAAACAAATTATTAAACCAAACAAATGTTCAGACGAACTATTCATAAGTCCAGTAGTGATAACCGTAAAGAAAGAGAAAACAGTAAAAATAGCTCTCGATTCCGAAAAGCTAAACGATGCAATAGATAAAAACAAATATCAAAAGCAAAGCATCAACCACCTTATGGATTCACTAGCAGTCTTCATTTCAGAAAGAGAAAACAAACCAGGACATTACCTCTTCTCCAAAATTGACCTAAAATACGCATACAGTCAAATCCCATTAGACGAAAATATTAAAAAAACACTGTAATTTCAACATAATAGGTGGAAAAGCCACAGGCACATATGGATTTATTAACGGATTTTATGGCCTAACCGACATGCCAGCCACCTTTCAAAAAAAAACAATAGATAAAACATTACATGACATAAAAACAAAATTCCCATACCTAGACGATATCCTCATAGTCACAAAAAGAACATTAGAGGATCAGGAAAAAGAACTAGACAAAATAATGCAAAGACTGAACGACGAAAATCTAGCAATCAATCTCCAAAAATGTGAATTTGCGAAAGAACAAATAACAAGGCTAGGTTTTGTAGTCACTCCAAATGGAGTCATACCAAAAAAAAACAAAAATGTGACGCAATCATAAACCTGGACAACCCAAAACACTGAAAAAATTAAGATCCTTTATGGGGTATATTCAGCGCCTGATAAAATTCATACCGAACTTGGCAAGAATCTCCGAACCATTAAGGCTTCTGTTATCAAAAGCAAACACAAAATCACAAAATAAAGTTGATTGGAATGACAATCACACAATCGCATTTAATGATATCACAGCTCAAATAAAACAAATAACAGAAAACAAAAACTTTGATACATCGAAACGAGAGTGAGATGCGACGCTAGCAAAAAAGGGCTAGGTGCTTGTCTTGAACAAAAATTCTGACACATATGGAAACCAATCGCATTTGCAAGTCGATATCTAAATAACCTCGAATCAAGATATAGCACAAACGAACTAAAATTACTAGCAGTAGTTTGGTCTTTAGAACATTTTAAATACTATCTTTATGGTACGGAATTTATACTCCAAACGGATCATCAAGCATTACTTTCAGCACTCAAAGAAAATAGAGGAAACAAAACATATCAATGTAGATTAACACGATGGGTAGATCGCTTACTACCATTTCATTTCTCAGTCAAACACATTCCCGGAAAAAACATGGGTTCGCCGACTACTCAAGTAGAAATCCTACAGCAGAAACAATTCCACCTACGGACGAAGACAAAAATTTCGTAATCAAGACAATTGAAGAAATCAAACTTTTCATAACAACAAATTCGCTGTCTCCAAATGGAGCGAGTAATTCATTCTCTCCAAGGTGAGCAATTAATTCAACCAATCAAAACACAGACATAAAACTAGACAAGAATGAAGTAATTAATCCAAAACACACAAGCAACAAAACAAACAACGCTTTTTGCCTTAATACACTTACAAATCAGTCACATATTAACTCTCATTCTTTAAATCTAAATTCTATTTTCAAACTTCTTAACAAAAGCATTGTCGGCATAACAACAAGACGTAACCCCAACATAGATACTTTCAACATCCCTATTAAACGTAGATTTCGAGCCACAAACAAATTCAAAAATCCCCAAATGGAGCAACCAAGCAATTCCAAAACATTTACTAGTTGTACAACCCAAACGGAGTATAATTCCAATAAAGGCAAAGGCCTTGACCCTCTAGACCAATCCAAACATGAAAACTTATTCGACGCTTACAACGATCTACTAACCCCCGTCTATAGAGAAAACTTTAACAAAGTTTTCAATGAAGAATTCCTGGCAGAAGCCTCACAGTGAGACCTCAAACCAATTATCGATTTAGTGAAAACACAAAATTGGGCGACTTCAAGAAAATAAACCCGTTATATTTCCGCAGTAGACGAGATTTATCTGTTACTGACACAAACTTCTTATTATATGATAATCGCTTAGTAATTCCCCAAAAACTTAAACAACTTGTTTTGGACACAATCCATTATAAACATCCAGGGCAAGTTGGAATGTTAGCATTAGCTAAATTAGTATGGTGGCCACACATCCACTAAGAAATTGTCGCAAAAGCCAAGGCCTGCCTACACTGCATCGACAAAGGTAAAAACTTAAAACCTATCATTCCTAAGAATCAATTGGGTTATTTACCCAAACTAAAAGAGCCAAACGAAGAAATCCAAATGGATTTCGCAGGAGCAATTCCATTTAAAAATAATACGCAAAACAGTTACATCCTAGTAACAGTAGACAGACTATCCCGTTTTCCTCACGCGGAGACATTCCACAACTGCGATACGGAAAAAGCGATAGACTACTTAGAAAAATATTGCAAACTAAACGGAATTCCTAGATCTATAAGATGTGATCAGGCACAAGCCTTTAAGGCTAAAGACTTTGACACATTCTGGAGAAACAAAAACATAAAACTGATACTCGCTCCAGCCGGAGACCATCGAGGAACAGGAATGGTCGAACGCCTAATCCAAACGATCAAAAGACGCTTAGCCGTACTTGATATTGACCCCAACTGGAGCTCAGAAACTTTAAGCTCACGTCTAGCAAATATTATAGAGAACATCAGACTTATACCTAATAGAACTACAAAAATAACTCTATTTGAAAGCCAAAAACTCCATTTCGGCAGAAAGCCAAATACAGCACTATCAAATATGCTAACAAAACCATCTACAAAAAACTTATCATACCATAAGCGAAAAAGTCGTTGTTTAGACAAGCGAACTCTCAAACACGATGTTTTGTCACAAGAAGAGATGTGGAGGCTAGATGGAAACTCTGAGGATGAACTCGACATCCAGTACAAGCAAGACGAAAACCCCACTGCCTCCCCAGAGCAAATAGATTCGGACGATTCTGAAAACTTGCCACTAAGCAGAAGTTCCCCACGTAAAATAAACTTCTCCAGAAGATAAAACAACTAAGATAATATATAATAAGAAAAACGTCGCGCGCAAATCCATAGCGAGAAAAACAAAAGAACCAAGAAACACACTAGCACCAAAATGGACTATAATTCCAGACGGAACCATAACAAACTATACACCACATACCTTTACAATAGACACTCCTCCAAGGAAAAACACAGTAATTCGAAAAAACGACATTGCAATAGCAACCGAAACTAAGCCAATACCTGAAACAAAACCAAGACTAATTCACATGGTTGCATGTAAAACCGTTGGAGAATATAAAAGAAACCAAGAAAAGATACGTAAATTCTGTTTAGACGAAGCCAAAAAGCAAATAGCTGCGAGCAAACCGTTAGGAACCAAAAGGACCCACGACGCAATCAACAGTGCTATGGGCCCACCCGGACCATCAAGTTCAATCGCCAACATCAACGACGCAACCGGAATATCAAAAGCGACAACAAGAAACAAAGCATCCATCAGCACACCCGGAACTTCAAGAACGGCAACCAGTAACAAAGCTATCACAAAGCAAACTAAGAAGAAACATACGGCAACTAAGAACATCAACACAAGAACGATATGGTCAAGAGATAAACTTATACACATCGCAACAAAGAATCAAAGACAACAACAAAACAAAACCTCAAAAACGCCAAAAGGAGTCAGCAAAGCGAAGACTAAACACAGCACACCATTATTTAACTTCAACGAACGTGCGAAACAGGCTGCAATCCTAAACAGCAAAGAGACAAACTCCATGCGGAGAAATCTCCCATCAATGTCGGACACAGACACGTCCCACAGATCATTCTTGATTTTCAACACCCCTGACTCACAACCAAAGTCAATGAAAATCTACAACGTCGAAGCCCACTCCCAAGACGAACGATCATATGAGATAATCACTAGCAACAATGCACAAGACTTTATGGACACGAGCCCCCTAAGCCCCAACACGCAAGATCAGCAAAGTATCACAGCCACAACAACGTTAGACAACGAAGCGCATAACGAGACCGAAACAAACACACCGGACATGACATTTTCAATCTATCAAAAAAGATTGACATAGCAACCGCGAAAATTTATGCATTCAACGCAAAGAAACAGGACAACATCATACCAAGCACAAAAAAAAGATAATCAACGTCAAGAACATCCGCAAATAGTTTTCCTTGATTCATCCAATTCTTCAAATCAAACTGTCGATCTCACTAAAGACACAACAGACCCAACGCCACGCGGAACAACGGAGACTCCTCAAAGTAGCCAATGCCAATCGGAACAAAACATGATCGAACACACAAGTAACAACACAGAACCTATCCAGGAGGTCGACACCGAACAACTCCAAGTGGAGAAAATATCTCAACTCCAAATGGAACCAAATACGACCGCAACCCGAATTAACAACAAAGAAGCGACACAGGAGGCCACTTCAGAACAACTCCAAGTGGAGAAAGTATCCAGCCCAGCAAAATCCCTCATCTACAAAACCCCTCCATCCTCGCCCAACCCAGATTCAATCTCGGATCTCAATGAGGATTACCTCGCTGCATTAAACGAAATCCCTTAGATCAGGATATCTCTGTCAGAGGGGGAAAGTGATACCGGTGTAGCCGCATCATCTAAAACTGACTATGCAACTAAGACTTAAAAGTATCTAGTATCGTATCTATAAACACTTATATATATTTAAATGCATTGTACATACTGTCGTGTCCGAAAGGAGTTTATGTTAGTTGCTCATTTTCACGCCTGCGATTTGGCGGGTATCATAACGTGGTTTCAAGTTAACACATCTGCTAAACGCAGACAATAAAAAACTGTCAAGACGAACCGTCGATTCGTGGCCGAATAAAGTGTTAGAAGTGATCCTTTTCAAAAAGCTTATCATAGATTCATAGAGCTCATCATAGACTCACAAAGCTTATCATAGACCTTTCACAAAGCTTATCATAAAGCAATTATTCCATAAAACTTATCATAGACTCAATTCAAACTGGAGCTATCAAGATCTCTAATAACCCGAGAACCGGATTTCCATTCTCTCCATTCGGACATAGAAAGTAACACTTCTGATATAATCGTCGAACAAACAACATTCGACGTTCCAACGGAAAAAGTTCAACAAAAGGAAATCACGCGGGATAACATGGCGCAGTCAGCTATCAAAACTCCGCTCGGAGTCCCTGTATGTTGGGAGACAGGAGCAAGTCCCACAACAGAATGGACCACGTGGTTCTGTGCGTTGAAAATGGCCATAATGGCAAGAGACAACCGTCAAGTTGATAAACTGTTGAAACTAAAACCGACAAGAGTGGAACTATTCTATCAAACACTCCCTACATACGAGGACGCACTAGAAGGAGAAACCGAAGATGAAGAAAGACAGAGAGAACAACGGAATGAACGTAGAAACGTGGACTGGGAAAGTGAATGTAAGCAAATCGAGCAGAAAGGACCGATGATAGACAGAGTTCCGTGGGACGAGGCAGACCTAAAGGTCAAAAGTTTAATCCATTTTTCCCTAGGTTCAGAAGGGACAAGAACCTACCATCAGAGAAACCCATATACTAGAATAGAACGTTGTACAGGCAATGAGTTGGTACACGAACTGGCTATAACATTCACCAGGCCCCGTAACACAACATTCGACCGATTCCAGTGTTTCAAAGCCATGCAAAGATCGGACGAATCCCTCGAAACCTTTTGTAGCCGACTCCGCGAACTAGGAGCACATGTAAATTCGAGAAACTAGAAGAACATCTCGTTAAAGACATATTTATATCAAATATGAGCAGCTCCAATATCCAAATGGAGCTAATCTCAGAAGTAAAAACGCCACAACAGGCACTAAACTATTCCATAAACAGAGAAAGAGGCTTGGCCAATCAACAAGAAATCCTTAAGGCTAATACAAGCTGGAAAACAGTTTCGTATGTCCGTCAGAACAAAACAAGACCACAAACGGCCTACATTCAACAAGCAAGACCACAAACATCATATGGTTAACAAAAATCATCAGCGTTCTGGAAATGTGGAAACACAATTTCAATGGACCACCTCCAAACATTCGACGTTCCAACGGAAATAATTCAACAAAAGGAAATCACGCGGGATAACAGTAATAATAATAATAGTAATAATAATAATAATAATAATAATAAAAATAATAATAATAATAATAATAATAATAATAATAATAATAATAATAATAATAATAATAATAATAATAATAATAATAATATTAAAAATATTAATAATAGTAATAATAATAATAATAATAATAATAATAATAATAATAATAATAATAATAATAATAATAATAATGATAATAATAATAATAATAATAATAATAATAATAATAATAATAATAATAATAATAATAATAATAATAATAATAATAATAATACTAATAATAATAATAATAATAATAATAATAATAAAAATAATAATAGTATTAATAATAATAAAAATAATAATAATAATAATAATAATAATAATAGTAATAATAATAATAATAATAATAATAATAATAATAATAATAATAATAATAATAATAATAATAATAATAATAATAATAATAATAATAATAATAATAATAATAATAATAATAATAATAATAATAATAATAATAATAATAATAATAATAATAATAATAATAATAATAATAATAATAATAATAATAATAATAATATTAATAATAATATTAAAAATAAAAATAATGATAATAATAATAATAATAATAATAATAATAATAATAATAATAATAATAATCATAATAATAATAATAATAATAATAATAATAATAATAATAATAAAAACAATAATAATAATAATCAGAATAATAATAATAATAATAGTAATAATAATAAAAATAAAATAATAACAATAATAAATATAATAATGATTACTAATAATAAAAATAGTAATAGTAAATATAATAAAAAAATAATGATAATGATAATAATAATCATTATAATAATAAAAATAATTAAAATAATAATTATAATAATAATAAAAGTAATAATAATAATGATATTAAAAATAATAATAAAAGATAATAGTGGTGGTGAGGCTTCCGATCCTCATCCGTAACCAAGACTCAGAAATGTATTATTATATACTCTGTTAACATCATATGCTTATTATATGTACTCATCAGCTTTTGTAAATAAGTTCACTCACTGCTATGCTAAACGGCCGGTCCCACCAGCCTCTTTTGTTGATCGTTCCGATTGGAACACATAAGAAAGGCGCACAACGTGTCCAACTGAATAGAGAAAAGCAGCCGAGAGGTTGTTTCTAGCCTTCATCTTTTGACCTCTAACAAGCAGAGAAAAGCGCATAACCACATGGCGCAGTCAGCAAGCCTTCAAAGTACTCCAGTAGGAATCCCCTTCTACTGGGACAAAGACATCGACCCCCCATAAGAATGGCCCAATTGGGCAGCTACACTCAAAATAGCGATCATAGCCGAGGAATCCATTAACGTGGACACTCTACGACGGTTCAAACCGGAACCCAAGGATTTATTCTACCCGGCCGAACCAACCAACGAACTCCCGGGCCAGAATGAGACTCAAGTACAAAAGAGAGACAGGGACCAACGAAACGTAAAAAGGAAAGTAGACTGGAAGAATGAATGCAAAGCAATTGAGTTCAAAGGACCACTCGTGGACGGCATCAACTGGGACGAAGCCGACATGAAAGTCAAAAGCCTGATCTATTTGCGCATCGGAACGGAAGGTCAACGCATTTACCATCAGCGTTTCCCACATTCCAACATCAACACGATCTCTGCATTCGAACTCTTCTACGAACTTTTGCTAGCATTCACGCGCCCAAGGAACACAACGTATGACAGATTCCTCCTATTCACTTGCAAGCAAAAGGACAACGAAAACCTGGAGATCTTCCACTGCAGGCTCAAAGCCCTAGGAGCACAGTGCAGACTGGGCACCGCCGAGGACGACTTGATCGAAGATTTATTCATAGCATTTATGAATAACACTGAGATCCAAAGCGAAATCTTAACCGAGATTCGGACGCCTGCACAAGTACTACAATACGCTCTGAACAAGGAAAGAGGGCAAGAGAACCAGTGAGCCATTGCAGGACCTAAGAGCAACGACCCCTGGATAACCGAACTGCCTATGTAAACTCAAATCAACAGTTCCAACAACCGCGACGCCCTCAGGCACAACAGCAAAACCCACAGACGCAACAATTTCAAAGACGTCAACAACAACAGAGGACACCAGGACAAAGCAAACCATGCAGACGATGCGGAGCCCCGTTCTCACTAGAACACCTCCAAATATGTCCAGCCAAAAAAGGCACAATGCAATAATTGTAAGAGAATCGGCCACTTTGGTAAGGTATGTCGCTACAAAAAACCCTCAGGGAACAATAGCCAACAACAGCTAGTCCAAAACAACCCTCCAGCAAGACGAATAAGAAACATCAGAGAACAAAACTCAAATTCCTCCAACACAGGAGAATACGACTTAGCGACAGAGCAGGTGCAAGAGTCCCTGGATCCCGAGAGCACGTATTATATACAAGAGATCCTGGACACTTGGAACCAAGTGAATCACATCAAGCCAACGGAGTTCCACAGGAGAAATACCGCGGGACTAGATGCATCCCTCAATAACGAAATCTGGATAAAGGCCAAGTCCGAAAACTTGGAGCCAGAGGGGCTCGCAGAAGTGTAACAATGCAAGAAGTTCCCCTACAACCGAGACCCCCAAAAATATCGTTGCTTCAACAACGTATCAATTCCAATAACCAGAATACTCCAACTGGACATCACATCAGGCAACTGTACGTCTACGAACAACAAGATCCTGATAGTGAAGACTCAAACGGTGAATCTCTTTGGAAGGGACACCCTCTCTAAACTGGGATTTTCGCTCTCTCCAAAAAAGGTAAACAAATAAATTGTATAAATACTGACCTCTCGTTCAAAACAAAAAATATGGAACAATTCCCACATTTGTGCACACGTATAGGAAAATCAAAAACCATATAGCCAAATCAGAAATAAAAAATGACCTATACCCTACACAACATAAAGGAAGACGAATTCCCCCACACCTGACAGAAAAAGTGGACAAAAAGATTAAACATCTGCTCGACACAAACCAGATAGTCAAGCTCGACAAATGCTCCAAAGATGTATGCATCAGACCGATTGTGATCACAGTAAAACATGATAAATCCATAAAGCTCGCACTCAACTCTCAACTCCTAAACGGCGCAATTAACAAAAATAAATACCAAATGCAATCAATAGACAACCTAATGGACGCGGTAACAAAGTACATATCAGACAATAAACAATTCCCCGGAGAATTCCTTTTCAGTAAAATAGACTTAAAATATGCCACCCATCCGTCCAAAGACATTGCAAATTTAACATCCTGGGGGGAAAATCAGCAGGAACATATAGAATCATAAATGGTTTCTATGGCCTATCAGATATGCCCGCCATATTTCAAAAAACGCTCGACAAAACGCTAGAAAACGTTCATAACAAATTCAACTTCCTAGACGATACCTTAATAGTAACAAGGGGCACAACCTCAGACCATAAATCAGACATTAAACTCATCCTCAAACGTTTAGGCGAAGAAAACTTAGCAGTAAAACTAGAAAATTGCGAACTATTGGTAACCGCTGATTTTCCCAAAAAAAATCAATCGATAAATTATGACTAAAAAACAAATTTTTTTAGTCTTTATGAAAAGATTGTGAATAGTTATATATGATTACATAATGGCTCCGCCAGTCAACAAATTTTGTTTGAAAAGTGAACTCTTTGGGGTTTTCGTAATTATTGGTTGTACCATGTTATACCGCGCTATGTCGAGTCTACTGTGAGTCTCCTCAGCAGTTGCTCATTCAGACAAATTATCTGTATATGTATAGAAGTTTTATGTATATAATTTGTCTGTAAGAAGATTCTATCTGACTTTAGTATCTATGATGTATACAGAAAAAAATTTTCGCGGATGGAGGAACCTGTGTTCTATTGAATCGTAAGAACTATCAGGCAGCGATTCCAGTTGTAATTATATTTAAGCTTTTGAAAAAAATGACCTCTGTCGAGATTTTCTTCTTGACACCGATTTGGCTGTTTTTCGTACAGGTCACTCTTCGTCTGCGCTTAAGCGCAGTGTTGCATTATGATAATAATAATAATAATAATAATAATAATAATAATAATAATAATAATAATAATAATAATAATAATAATATTAAAAATAATAATAATAATAATAATAATAATAATAATAATAATAATAATAATAATAATAATAGTAATAATAGTAATAATAACAATAATAATAATAATAATAATAATAATAATAATAAAAATAATAACAATAATAATAATAATAATAATAATAATAATAAAAATAATAATAATAATAATAATAATAATAATAATAATATTAATAAAAATAATAATAATAATAATAATAAAAATAATAATAATAATAATAATAATAATAATAATAATAATAATAATGATAATAATAATAGTAATAATAGTAATAATAATAATAATAATAATAATAATAATAATAATAATAATAATAATAATAATAATAATAATAATAATAATAATAATAATAATAATAATAATAAAAATAGTAATAATAATAATAATAATAATAATAATAATAATAATAATAATAATAATAATAATAATAATGATAATAATAATATTAATAATAATAATAATAATAATAATAATAAAAATAATAATAATAATAATAATAATAATAATAATAATAATGATAATAATAATAATAATAATAATAATAGTAATAATAGTAATAATAATAATAATAATAATAATAATAATAATAATAATAATAATAATAATAATAATAATAATAATACTAATAATAATAATAATAATAATAATAATAATAATAATAATAATAATAATAATAATAATAATAATAATAATAATAATAATAATAATAATAATAATAATAATAATAATAATAATAATATTATTTATAATAATAATAATAATAATAATAATATTAATAATAATAATAATAATAATAATAACAATAATAATAATAATATTAATAATAATAATAATAATAATAATAATAATAATAATAATAATAATAATAATAATAATAATAATAATAATAATAATAAGAATAATAATAATAATAATAATAATAATAATAAAAATAATAATAATAATAATAATAATAATAATAATAATAATAATAATAATAATAATAATAATAATAATAATAATAGTAACAAAAACAACACTTTTAAAAAAATTAAAAAAACAACAATAAAACTGACGATAAATTTTTAATGACGATAAATTAAATTTGTAGTTAAAATGAAGTTTATCATTATTAAATTTTGATTCCTGGAGATTTTTCTAGGAGGCTCGCTTCAGGGCATCCAAAACATTTTTCTATTAAAATTTTTTGGCTGAATTGCTCAACTTATATAACGTTTCAACTTGTTTTTATTCTCAACTGAGTATATAACTTTGCCTAAGCTGGAAACAAGTGCTATATTTAATTAAAAAATCTGCTCTGAGCATAAAAGTGCAAAAATATTGTCTTCTTAAGCAAAAGAAATTTAAAAATTGAAAAATTGTTACTTTTAATTCAATCCATTATTGCTGTTCACTAACAGAAAAAAAAGTTTTAATGCGTTGATAGATGATCGCGTAGCAGTGTTCAAGATCTGAAGCCACAACATCGAAGTCAGTATTGCAGAGTACTACATTTGGAACCGTTGAGTTCCCCAAACAATATCATCAATCGATAGGTTATAAATGTATCAAAGTTTTTGAGCTCCTATGAAAATACTGTGATTAGTTATATATGATTGCATAATCGCTACTTGAGTCAACAAATTGTAGTTGAAACGGGAACACTTTATCACTAAATGAGTAAAATAAAAGTTTACGTGAGTTTTAAATGATGGGAATTGATTTGCGATTTCAGGAAAATTGGTGGCAAATGAGATCGAAATTGGATAGGAACATGATTCTTTTACCCTCATTGCAATCAAATTGACAAATAATAGTATTGCGCTTCATTAAGACAAAATTTTGTTTAAAAAAGGTTCTGTTTTTTCTTTGTTCGCTGGACTCAATTGAAAGATGTCAGAAATACTCTATATAATATTGATTAAATATTGTGGAGAAAAGGACTCAAGAGATTGCTGGTCTTTGAACTACAGCGGCCGCTGACTTTATATGAAAAATTTTTTGCCAATTCTTATCTTCCAAATTCCTTGTTGGAACAGAGTTGTTGGTACTGAGAGTGTATTACTTTTTGATAAATTTTCATTTTTTCCAACGTTTTTGGAATGTACAAAAGTTTGTTCCAACAAATGGTCAGTTATTGGAGACAGCAGATATTTTTACTTTTTGTAAATACATTTTTTTCACATAAATATTGTTTCGATATAAGATTAAATAGCTGCTATGCAAACCATATATTGACTGCTATCATCCATTGTTTGCAAATCTGAATGATAATGATGAAAGCCGTGGATTAATGGAGGTATATGTATATAAAACTTGCTATTCATTTTCGAAAAAAAAACAATAGAAAGCGATTGAAAAGTTTTATACGCGCGCAAAGAAAGTCGTATTAGGAACAAAAACAAGTTTGAACAATATTAGACCAACAAAATTCTAATGAAACGGAATATAGTTAGTTTCTGTATCTCTATTAAAAGAATTTGTTCACAGTCAAATTTTAGAAGAGTTGTTATAAGTTGACCCAAACTACTGCCGGGTTGAAGTTTCTTTGATTTCATACGAGGATCATATATGATTTCATACTGTCCATACTTGATTTCTTAGTACGATCCTCTTATGAAACCAACGAAATCATATATGATCCTTGTATGATTACCGCGAAATCATATATGATCCTAGTACGAATACCAAGAAGCATACATCTATTTTTCGAAAATGCTTTACCATTTATGTTTTTTTTTTATGTTTTTATTCGGTAGGGCATCACCTATATGATACCCCGGCATCACATTGTAATCCACCATGAGACCCTAACATTCAATATCATTTGCAAAGTTGGGCACTAAATAATAAGTCGAAATAGATGAAAAACTTTTTGACATACTCTGAAGCCAGTTTTTATTTAAAAATGCTCATTTATAAAAAATTTTCACGAAAAAAATTTGCGTATAACCTCAAATGCGTTTTCTGAACATGTTTAAACCAAAAAGTTATTCTTTTAGCGCACACAAAGAATCAAATGTGGATTGCAAATGCGATATAATAGTTTAATAAGTCCTCTGACTGCATTATACGAGAATTTGTGGCACCAGTTAATGTTTTATGTGTCATATATGACCTCGTATGATTTCCAAGAAATTTTTTCAACTTCAATAGAACATCAAAATCATGCAGTTTTTTGTCTTTGATTTTTTTTGTATGATCCCTGTATGATTTCTAGGAAATCATATATGGTCCTTGTATGACTACCAAGAATTCATACAAATCATGTATTACCTAGTATGATTACCAAGAATCATATATGACCTAGTACAAAATCAAAGAAAGTTGTATGATCATTGACCCGGGCTGATACTTTTCAATTGATTGCCTCCAAATCAATTTCCTTCAACCAAATACTTTTAGGACACAGTAGAGATTTTTAGGCTACAAATAATCAGTTTTCATTTTTTTCTCCAACCAGTTTTAATTCAATTGAAGATTTGGTTGCGATTACTATAATTCATCATTCGAAAATCTGAATGACAATTATACATGGCTACCCTGATTTTTATATGACGGTTGTAAATTGTTGACAGACTACGAAACGTAAACGCCATAATTGATAATTGAAATATTACTAAATTAAGAATTAAGAAACAAAAGAAAACAAAAAATTGTAGAATAATAAGATTTCGGTTCAATGGCGGTTTTTCAACTTCAGCGTTTCAATTAAATAATCTCCCTGCTGTCATATTCTGAAGATTTGGTGCCAAAAAAAGTTGTTGAAATGTCTGCCAGTTTATCGCAATCTTATTTATTCTATAGTTAGAGCATTTTTTCAGCGGATACTTTAGAAAAACTTAGGCTACTTACATCATTCTCAATACACCCGAATTCATTCATTTATTCATTTCTAAAAACCGTTTTTTTTGGGGAAAAGAGATACGAAACCATCGAGGCATGTTCATACATCGAAACAACAAAACTATCAGTTTCTGTTTTTACTACAAAAAGTTTCACTATAAAAGTAAGGCTAAATTTGAAGGAACTAACATTTTCAATCTGGTAAAAATTGCTATTTCCTTTGTTATCTTCATTATCTGAGTCATTGACTTACAAAATACAAAGAACGCGTTAGCTAAATTTTTAAAAAACTAAATCCAATTTCAATTGAACTGTCTAAGTGTTTGACACTTTTCTTCGAACCACCCATATCACTTGTTGCCACCAATGTCACAGTACGTAAATTTGAACCTAGCTGTTTTCAGGAATAAGAAATTTAATACAAATTACTTAGAGGACAGAGTACAGATATTTATCAGAAAAATAACAATTTTCAGGTTTTTTCCAGCTAATTTTACTTCATTGTAAGACCTTTAGAGTTATTTTGCTACTATCGTCGGAAAACCTGAATGATGATAATGATAAACATGGCTTACCGGATTTGGATCTGAAGGTTGCTGCTCGTTTACTGACGCCTAAGCAAAGGAAAAGCCATAACTGAGAATCATTACAGTCCTATACATAAATATATAAAAACAAATAAGTTCAGAAGATAAAATCGGTTGCGAGAGCAAATATTTAGCTTACGTAGTTCTATATCGTGTTTTGTTTAGTGTCCCACTTTAAGTGCTTGACAAGCAACGCAGCAAAATGGAGATGAAATCTTTTAAGCTCTTTTTCCTCGAAATTGTTTTTTAAGCATTTCCCAGATGTGAAATATACTGGTTCCAAATAAAGCTATCCCAAATAAGAAATATAATTTTCCCACGCCATCCCAAATAAGAAATATACTGGTTCCAACCAAAAGCGTTTTATAACAAGTTTTTGAAACAAATTAGAAACGATAATTCGAGTTAAATTAACTTCCTAAATTTTGTAAAAAAAATTATTTGCTCACTGTCATATTTTAAGTGTTTATTCAAAATTCAGGTTGCATACTTCGCCAAAAATTTATTCACAAATTTCAATGGATGGAATTCTCCGTTGGCAGTGGGAAATGGGCTGAAGGAGCTCCATAGAAAACACCAAACTTGTACCAAACTGTGATGTTTATTTCATTATTCGTTATCATTAAAATGTTCCTTTTATTTAGCCATAAATTTGATGAATCAATTTTTTACCTATGCTGTGTTTTGAAAGTTCTGGCAGATAACGATTTTTCATTCTGTTCGGTCCAAAGACGGACAAAAGTTCATAATGTTCATTAAGAATTCAGAATGATCACTCCTTATGTTCACAATAAGTTCATGATTTTACTATGAATTTTACCATGAAATGTCTATAAAGTGCCATGATCAGAACTCAGGCCCTAGTAATATTCGTAATTGAAATTCTATGATTCATTGCGGAAATATTATGACACTCAGATCCGGGTATTCAAATTCCAATAATGTGAGTTTTTAATCTTACAAAGTTTTAATAATCCGGAGAGAAGATTTCAGATAACAGAGTACTTCACCTATTTCTCAAAGGTTATGAAATATTATCCCTTACCGTGACCATTTTATACGGGAAGTAACTGGCTAAAACCTAGTTAAGTATGCATGTGGTGAAGAAATACTTGTTCCATAGTATCAATCAAACTCTGCATAACAATTGTTGTCAAAAATAAGCCATACCTATATTTTTTTTGACACAACTTGTTTAAACGACGAAGCAAAGGAAAAAAAGATGTAATAATCATTGATAGGATTAATAAAAAATGCAACATCATGACTGTTGTTTATGGTATACAAAATCTTAGGCAAAGAAAAGTGATAATTTGTTTGAATATAACGATGCCGTTTAAGACGCATTGGGAAAACATTTTAAGAACAAATTAGAAAAAAGGAGAGAACCGAATGAAATAGGGTATAGTTAGCCTCTGTCTTTCTTTACCAAGAATTTGTTCAGCGTCAAGTTTTAGAAGTTCATCAATAAAAGAATTAGCGAGTCATTATTTAAAATTTAATTCCCGAACGCTTGGCTTCCAGTTGGTCAAAAGTGAGCTCCATGCGGCTTCGAGAGTTATAATAACTAGAAGTGGTCTTTGAAGTGGTTCAGTTAAATTGTTCAGCGTTCAAATGCTTGGTGAAATGACAGTTGATTAGCATTAGAGACTGCAAGTGAGCATAGATAGACATGAGCAGAAATGCTGGTATATATGCATTCCATGGAATGAATATTTACCACCATTTCTGTTCATGTCTATCTATGCTCACTTCCAATCTTTAATGCTAATTAACTGTCGTTTCACCAAGAATTTGCTCGCTTAACAAATTAACTGAACCTTTTTATGACTTTTGAATACTACAACAACAACCAGAAAAAGAGCTTGCGAAAAAAATGATTCAAAAATTGGTTATATCTTTATACGCTCATTCACACCGATAAATCGAGTGATTTTTATCACACGAGGGAGGAAATTTTTTTTGTGTGAAGTTACACCAGACGCTTTATTCACACAAAAGATTGTCTGAATTTTTATCACACGAGAAAACTTCATGTGATTTCGCACGAGAAATTTTTAGAGTGCCCTTAATGGCGTATGTTGTAAATAACAGAGCGAATCAAAAGAAAACACGTCAATTCGTTAAGCTCATATTCAAACTCCAATAATGAGGAGTTTTTAATCTTACAAAGTTTCAATAATTTAGAGAAAAAATTCAGATAACAGGGTATTCCACCAATTTTTCAAAGTTTATGGATTATTATCCTTTACCGTGACCATTTTAAATGAGAAGCAACTAGCTAAAACTTAGTTACGTATGCGGGGGGAGAGTGAGGGAATACTTGTTTCATAGTATCAATCAAACAATCAAGCATAACAATTGTTGTCAAAAATCAGCCATAACTTTATTATTTTTTGACCCAACTTGTTTAAACGACAAAGCATAGGAAAAAAGATATGTTAATTATTAATAGGATTAACAATAAATTTCAACATCAAGACTGTTGTTTATCGTTTACAAAATCTTAAGCAAAAAAGTGATAATACTTTTTTTTGAATACAATGATGTCGTTTAAGACGCATTAGGAAAACATTTTGAGAACAAATTACAAAAAGTGGAAAGAATCGAATGAAATAGGATATAGTTAGCTTCTGCCTTTCTTTACCAAGAATTTGTTCACCGTCAAGTTTTAGAAGTTCATCAATAAAAGAATAGGTATAAATGGATCCAACCTTCAGACACTTTTACACTGAGCGCCTCGCAATCAGTTTAATTCAACCGACGTCAGGTGTTAAAAAGGTCAAAAACGATTGAAAATTAGTGGAGCATTCCTTGTTACTACCCATATCACATCGAATAAGTTGCACCTAACTCTTTTCAAGAACAGGAAAGTTTATATAGATTAGTTAGGGGACACAGTGGAGATAAAAAAATGAATTCTCAGGTTTTTTTCCCAGCGAATTTTATATCATTCTAAGTCTTAGAGCTATTTTCCTGCTAACTTGGTTGTGTTTGCTATCATTCATTGTTTGAAAGCCTGAATGATACTAATGACAGCTGCGGCTAACCAATTCTGATATGAAAGTTGTTGATCTTGTAAAATACTTCTAAGATCTTGAAAGTTTATCAGGCTCATAAAAAAATTTATCGCTAACCTGGTTAAGTTCAGCATTCGGAGGGTTCTGATTGCCTGAATGTGTAGCAATCTGATGATGAGTCGAAGGAGAAGGTAAATACTGTTGGAGAGTCAAAGGAACATAAACACCAAATCTAAGTTCTACGATTTTCTACGTAACCACAATTAAAAGTCAATTTTGGAGGTTCTAAAGTTACTCTTGAGTCTTTTTTTATAAAATTAACAGGATTTGATAAAGATTACTCAAGTAGCTGTTCCACAATGGAATGCGAAACTGTTAAATTTTATAAAATTTCACAGATGTATTGTTGGAACTTAAAAAAAGAACTTTTAGTTTTCTTGTCAAAATCAATTTCGTTTTTAGTCAAAACATATGTAATCTCAATAGTTTCGACGTTTCTAAACACTACTTTCTGCTAACCTGGCTACAGTTGTGATCAATTAATTGTTTTGATGACCTGAATGGATAGCATGTTGACTGCTGTAGCTTGCAGTAGTATTTTGATTTTAAATTCGTTGGCGGATACAAAACAACCACAATA
This sequence comes from Convolutriloba macropyga, assembly GCF_964194025.1. Lineage (NCBI taxonomy): Eukaryota > Metazoa > Xenacoelomorpha > Acoela > Convolutidae > Convolutriloba > Convolutriloba macropyga. The sequence continues at coordinate 5,255,207 of NC_134470.1, forward strand.
GACGATCAACCTACTGATGGTGATAAATGTAAGCAAAGCTGTCTATTGAGAAAAAATTAAAAATTTAGTTTATAAAATCTTCTTTAGCAATGCCGGAAAGATCGCAGACTATCCTATTAAAAATTTTTCTTTTTACATTTACCGGTCAACAGATTTTCAAAGTTCTCATGATACTAACAAGCTTTTGTTTCTCTGAACTGCCGAAGTTAAGTGTAAAATAATGTGTTCTATGATGCCTGGTGGGTGAAGCAGAATAACGTACCTGCGTTGAGATTTCAGAAAAAAAATTAGGGGGTTGCGTATACTGAAACCTAAACATAAGATAACAATTCAACCTCAGTTTGCCCTATTTGTAGTAATTTACGCACTTAAATTGTGTGCTTTATCATAATGTCAGACTAAAACTGAACTTTTAACTTTAATTGACAAGGAGTGATGTTGTAATCCAATGATCGCTCAAAGCACTGAGAGAATCGAGAATCGAGAAGTGAGCATAATACAATTAGAGAGAATATTGAAATACAAGGAGGCTCCGTAATGTTTGTTTGAAAATAACGGTTTTCCCCGTTTGAAATTTACTCTTAGTTGACAACCAATGGAATAGGAGATAGGAAGCTTTCAAAATTTCTCCTACCGCTCAAAATAACTGGTGTCAATGTTTGTGAAAAATTAAAAGAAAATGTTAAGATGTTGCTTCTCATCGTCCCGATTCCTTCTTGTCCACATCCTGCTGATGCTGCTGAAGTGGGTCTGCACCCGGATTAAAAAAGCTGTCCGGAGACCGACTTCAACTCTGGAGAGTAGCAACTAATTTTCTAGAACGGGTTCTGACCATAATGTTTTTCGGTTACTTCTGTCTGCAACTTCAAAACAGAAATTTGATTTTTTAGTTAATCTGTACAAAGTGGACCTTTCAGCGGAATCTGGTATTGTGGTAGACACGGACTTTGAGAGATTTTTCAATTGTTCACTGTTGACAAACTCACTATCAGCATCTTTTTAATCTGAGCGCACAATTTTGATGTCCGTTTGATTTTCGGAGTTGACTAGGCTGGGCGACAGCTTTTGTGCTCCATTAACATTCGCATTTGTACAAAGATTCCCTTTCCGACGCCTTGTGCGTTTTTCCAACCATTTCATTTGTTTCTTGGGAGTCTTCTATTGTCCTGATGACCGGGCCTTGTAGCAAATTGCACGCGACATTTCGTTTTAAGTTTAGCTGGTTGTCAATGAGTCTTTGATTTGGGGTCTCTTGTCGGTTACTGACATCCACAGTTGTTTTCATCGGCACCATTTTAGTCAAAGGGGTTCAGTGGCAAGGTTTGTCAGGTTTAATGTTCCAAAACGATATGTCAGATTGATTTTTTCCGCTTTATTTTTGACGTTCGCTTTTCAACCATGCTTCTCTTACGTTTTTTCTCTCGTTATCGGATTTTACGACGCATCAATTTCGCATACAATGTTTTTCGGCTGCTTTAACTATGTCATAGAGTGAATTTGCTTTACTACCAGAACAGACATACGGCTCCAGACTTCATTTTCAGTTAATCGCCGCAGATCTCATCTCAGGCCCCATGTTACAGTGCGTAAACTCTAGCACAATCTGCATATACAAGATTCAGTTTTATTTCTGTGCACCACTCGTGCACTCGTACAACAACCACATCAACCGTATATCACCTGGCTCTTGGGGCTTCAGGTCATTCAAAGCAACCTCAATTGCTTTGTCGATTTCGCTACCAGTCTCTGGTGTTAGCTGTTCTGCGGAATAACAACAAATGAATAACCGTCATTTTGGCACAAAATAATTGTCATTAAGGTTCTCAGCCTTCGAAATTGCCATTGGCTACTTTTTTCACATTCAGTAATACAAATGCCGTATTACCGTAACACCGTGTTTTGTGCATTGCCGCCACGTACTTCGTAAATGTCATTCAAGATGTCCGCCAGTTTGACCTACACTCATTTTCCGGATTTTATAAGCGTTACGAGCATTTTGTTTTTATAGTGGAATTCCTGGGTGACGTCCGTGGGTTAGTCGAATGGTTACAAACTTACGCGTCACGCGGCTGTATTTATCGAATAAATTCAAAATGGCCGGCAGCGCGGTATATGGTTACTTCTTTGCCAATTTATGTGTTCCAGGTCTTTTGTTTACACAAAGCGCTTTGCATTTAGATTCATAGGGCATGGGCGTTGGTGCTAATTACATCCCATAATAACTGACGTTCTTGAATCTCAAAAAAGTGCACATTCGAATTTTACACCAAAATTAACACTTTTTCTCCAAATAAGTGTTAACGACTAACCACTTGGTAAAACTTTTGCTAACAATTCCTGTATACAATGAGCCAAGGTTTCTTGGGGGTATTGGCGATTCCCGTTTCGTTCTGACACTTCGGCTTCATAAAATCTTAAAGTTGCACAAAATTTCACAGTCACAACTGGTAAGAATTCTCAAATTTGACCAAAAGTTTTTGTTTTACAGGACTTCATTTTCTTTCAACTTGAACAAATGTTAGAAAGCATCAACAGCCTATGCACTGTATGAAGCTGTACATAATTTGCAGCACATTACTAATCAATACGGAAGGCAATTTTAAATAAATCTTTCTAATATGCATTTAGGTTCATAGTTCTCCATTAGCGCTTAATGAACACCTGTCTACAAGAAGCGAAAGTTTTAATGCTCTTTTTGGGCGTTACGGGTGATAAGATACTTTATTCCTTTGGAGCGATATTTGATGATAATTTTCTTGTCATGATAACAATTCAATCAAGACAATATTGATGGTTCCAGTTTTTTATTAAAACGTAACAAAACTCTTTGGCTCCTGTTTCCTTTTCTACGATTTATTGAGCTTAGTCAGCTCAATTGCTTGCTTTCCTGTCTATAGTTTCATTTGCTCCCAGCTAATACGATGTTTCAAATTAGGTTCCCTATTTCTCAACCAGTCATAAAAAAATTTTTATGCCTAAGCTATCAGTCGCTATGGTTTGAACTCATTGGTTACGATTTTAGAAAACACTTCAAAAGTTGGTAGTAAATTTCTGAATTAATTTTTGTCAATTATATTTTTCGGTTCCCATCAATATTGAAAGCCAAACAAGAACCTTTGAATAAACTGATGCTCTTCGATTTCAGTCAATTCCAAACAACCCAAGCTTAAATTGGCACCACCAATGATATATTTGCCCACTAAATGATGAGAACTAAATTAGTTTGGAATTAGAAAAAGGAACTTATTAGTATAGTTTTCAGTGGTGACAACAAATTCATTTGGCTTTTAACAACGAAGACCTTCAATGTCAATAACAACCGGTCATTTGTCAATAACAAACTGCATACAAAAATTTTTAAACTAGCTTTTTAAACAGGAAAAACGTTTTCATAAAGCTTTCATGTGAAAACGTTTTCAAGTCTACACGTTTTCCCGAGCTTGAAAGAAATGAACCGTAACTTTTAAAGTTCTTTTGTAAAGTGTTTTTAAGTTTATTAGGTTACTGCTATAACTCTTCAATATCTTATCCGACTTATAACTCTTTTCTAGAAGATCAATGCGCCAAATTGAGTGTGATCATGGGTCACTTATGACTTACCCCAATATTTCTACCCGAGTGTTGTCCTTCTTGCGTTTCAGCTCCAATAGGCAGTCTCCGGCTGGACGAAGGGCTTCCAAATCCTTGTAGTTGACTTGGCTGATTTGATTCAAACTAAATAGAAATTCATATTTTGAGAAATTTTTTAAATCATGTCGGCGGTTGAGCAAATTGTTAACATTTTTGAAGACGTGTTTAGTTAGAGCTGAACAAGGTTTTAAAAAACGCGTTCTTATGCAGAACGAGCACGCACTAGGAAAGATCTGATTTAAATTGAGGCGTTCTGGGGTTTTTTGCACCAATTTTTCGTATAACTGTTCAATTACGACTTTTTCTGTTAGAACTCAATACAAATGTCAGGTGGGCTTGCCCTCCCAGTAACAAAAAACTGATTTTTCAACGTCTCAATGCTTGTTGTGTTTGAGTCCTTAAACCAAATATATGAACTACAGTTATATCGTCTTAACAACTTAGTCTCGCTATAAAAATAATAAAAGACAAAATTTTGTTGCCATAAGATCTGGCATAACAAAGAGTTCCTCTGGACTGCCCCGGACATTTGAGAACTTTTATCATGTAAGTTCTTATAAATTTCTTACAAAAGTGTCTTAAAAAATTTATAAGAAAATGCTTCGCTTGACTAAGACTCCACCATAAAATTTTTTATCAGGATCTTACACAAAAATTCTGCCTAAAAAAAAGTAATTATCAAGATCTTATAAGATAAACATTCGGAAACCGATGACTTATCTATCAGATCTTATACGATAAAAAGTATGGCATGTTCTTCAAATTGAATACAATTCAGAGATGCCTTCAAGCTGTATCCAAAAAGCTACAGCAGGCAACACTTAAGTGTCAGAGCAACAAAGGAAAAATCATCTAATATTGTCTTTTGAGACTTATAAGATATTGTGAAAAAGGTGATTATCAATCAAGGTTAACCCAATTTTCAAAGACCAAAACTATTATGGACTGCTGAGTTCTGCCATAGTACCTAGTTGCGACCCAGAATAAAACTGCTGCCAAAATAGACCAAACAAACATATTTTTGATATCATAATTGGTTAGTTGACCGATTAAGTTCCATATGAACCTTTTTACTTTCACAGGAACTTGACTACGTTATACGTCAATAGTAAAATCGTTAAAACATGTCTTATCAGATCCTACAATATAAAAATTCTGCCCTACGTGAACTTTTATCGTGTAAGATCTGATAAGATACCTGTCAGATCTTATAAGATAACAATTCAGGAAAATTGAATTATTATCTTAAAAATTCTGATAAATATTTTATCAGATCTTACGCAATAAAAGTTCAAGTGGGGCAAAATTTTTATCGAGAAAGACCAATTAAGACCTTACATGGTAAAAATTTTTGATCAACATCTTATCGGTACAAGACAAAAAACCCAGAATCACTGTGGTGGAGATAGATGGAAGTTTACGAAAAAAGGGGTTGGGTGCCGACTGATCTACGGTGGGGGGGGGGGGGAGCCGTCGAAAGTGATAGTCGCTTTAGTCCAGATCGATTGATTGGATGGAAAGGGGGGTGTCGAGTGATCTACCGGGGGTCAGTTCAAAAGTCGTACCCTTTCCACAAGGCAGTTTAAATAGATTGACAATGCCCCCTCAACCCATTAAATTGCATCCACCGGGGGGGGGGGGGTGCCGTGTGAAGTTACTTTCTAATCCATGCTAAATGTAGATCCAATAGACTAATAAAGAATACTAGTAGATTAAATAGATTGACCATGCCCTTCCCCCGAAGATCAATTGGAAATCTTTAATTACTCCAATCAATCGATCTGGACTAAATCGATTATCAGTTTCGATGGCTTCTATCCCCCCGTAGATCAATCGGCACCCACCCCACCCAGGTGCTACTACTACTACTACTACTACTACTACTACTACTACTACTACTACTACTACTACTACTACTACTACTACTACTACTACTACTACTACTACTACTACTACTACTACTACTACTACTACTACTACTACTACTACTACTACTACTACTACTACTACTACTACTACTACGTCTATTTACTAGAATTTATCGGGTCAAGTCTTCTCCGAAGGTTGGCTGCTGCTGGTACTAGTAGGGCCGTTCGCTACTGGTAGTGGTGGGAGTGGTGGTGGTGGGCTGAAGTTGGTACTAACAGGGGTGGTGGGGGCTGCAGTTGGTGCTAGTAGGGGTGGTGGTGGGCTGCAGTTGGTACTACTTGGGGCGGTGGAGGGCTGCAGTTAGTACTAGTAGGGGTGGTGGGGGCTGAACTTGGTACTATTAAATTTTTGAATAATAAAAAAGCTTTTTTTAATCCTTCTTGAAAACTCAAAACTCCTATAATGTCTTGCTGCTACTTTTTTTCTGTTTTATATATCCTTGGAAGATCTCATGGTGTTCTGGATTATGTAAGGATTGTCTGGGGCAGTGCCTCGTCTACAACACCGACCCAAGTTTGACCATATCTATGATCCACAGCGGTGGAGTCAGAGTGAACTGTGAACAGTTTAATAAGGAGCTGGTTATTAACTTCCAGCTCTGAAAACATCCAGTTACAAATAATGCAGTCATTCAGATTCAGACGATGCTACTATCAGATTCAGACGATGCTACTTAAGCGGCCATTTGTTGGCATCAGTCCGTTGGCATCAGTCCGTACTTCAGGTTTTTATAAATAATTTTTATGCATAATAATTTCAATAATCAATCAAAAATTAACTATTATTCAGTTGGTTTCTTTCTCTAAGTAGAGTTTAATGGAGGTGTTTTTTTCTGTAACGATTTTTATTACTATGTTATGAGCTTTGATCAGAGAAAAAAAGGCTGAAAAACAACTCTGAACAGTTTAAGCTAAGTTTAAAATCTTGCTGTTTTTATTTCGAACAGACTTTGTTTTTTGTCTGAATTTACACTTTTCATAGTAAAAAGTGACAAAATCATAATATGTTCATAGCAAAAAGAAAGTCTAAGAAATACTATGATTCATCGTTGATCTACAATACTACTATGATCTGGGAGTGTTCATTGCTTTAAAAGTTTGGACACAAAATCTTTCTTTAAAGAGTTTATGACAAATAATTACATGAGAGAATATGCATTACCAATTTGTACCCGATGAGTTAGGTGTTTTCATACCGCTTGCGGAGATCCCTCAATAGGTCGTTTTCGGCTCGCAATAGGCGTCGCCGGCACAGATGCTGGATACTGAGAGCCCTGTTAAGAGAAGCTGTCTGTTTACAAAACAATGGTTAAAATACTAAAATTTATTCATTTCGCATCACCTTAATTACTGAATAGCTATACTGAATGCTGCCTGGGTAGAGGTATTTTGCAAAAAAAAATATGTAAGAAATGCACTGAATGCGGCTGAATTTTTTAAAATTAAGTGCAAAAACCTTGCATTAGTATGCGCTGAAACTTTGTAAGAAATACGCTGAAGTTTTAGAGTTCCAACGTATTCTGAAAAGCGTGGAAATTTTCAGACGGATACGCTGAAATTGTGCTGAAATTTGTTGAAAAAATGCACTGAAAAAAGTGCTTAAACTTACGCACGAACAGTGCTCAGAATGTGCTGAAATTATGTAAGAGTTGCGCTGACGATGCGGCGAAAAATTAAATTTTCGGCGCCTTCTCAAAATTTCCGTGGAATTTCTTACATAATTTCAGCGCACTGAGCCCATTTTGTACAAAAACTGAAACGACGCTGACATCTCAACCCGGGTAGAACAACTAGTAAAATATCAGCGTTCCTCGCGTTGATTTTCTTTTGTTGTTAAAATTAGCCTTGAACAACAATACGTCGTATTGAGCAATTAAATTATCGAGGCTAACTCGTTTTTTTTTCAGTAACTCTAGAATTGGGTTCGGGTAAAAACATGGCGGAATCTGCAAATCAGACACATAAAAGACAATGCCTCTTCTTGAAGGAAATTCGGGACGATTTCTTCAAGACAAACAGCATCAAACAGATTGTTAAAGCAGAGCCAACTTAATTCCAGGTATTGCTAAACGAGTATATTTCTAGATTACAAGATATTCTGCTCCAGAACTCGGGGCAGCTCAAGTAAGTCGCCAGAAAGCCTTAAAAAATTGTAAAAAATGACAAAGCATCTAAAGCGAATGCATTATATTTAAACATTTCCATCATTTTTCCGAGCCATCGTCTTTTTTGATTTCACGCCATTTCGCCTTTGATAGATTCAAAGAGAAAAAAACATGAAAATGAGACAAAAAGTTCAATGCAATACAGGCAAACGAAATCAAATAAAAACAGTGGACAAGCGTGCAAAATTATGAACATGGTTTGTCGAGAGCCAAAAATATGGCACTTTTCAAATGCCGATAACAAAAAAATAAAAGGCCTTTAATTCAGAGTTGTCAGTGACAGGGAGGGCTGCTATTCAAAAAAAAAGCGGGCGGATGGGTTCTGCTATTCAAAAAAGCGGGCGGGGGCGGTGTTCAAGGGAAAGCGAAGGGGACTGGTACAAAAGAAAAAGGTGGGTGGTATTCAAGAAAAAGCGCGGAAGGTGCAGGGAGGGGGCTGGTATTCAAGAAAAAGCAGGGGGAGGGCTGGTATTCAAGAGAAAGCTACCCTGTTTATGGTTTTCAGTTGAATTATTTCATGTTTGCATGAGTAATTCTTCTTTGTTCATGTATAAAACGTATTTTCAATTTAATACTCTCATTTTGTGATTCGTGTTTTGCTCCTCGGTCAGCGCCAAAGGTGTTGGGTTAGTGGGTCATTATTTTAGATCGAATTCTTGAATGCTCGGCTTCAAGTTGATCGAAAGTCAGCTCCAAGCTTCGCCGAGAGTTATAATAACTAGGAGTGGTATTTAAAGTGGATAAAGTTAAAATTGATCAGCGAGCAAATGCTGGGTGAAATGACTGTTAATTGGCATTGAAGACTGCAAGTGAGCTTGGATAGACATGAGAAGTTTACCACCATTTCTGCTCATGTCTATCTATGCTCACTTGCAGTCTTCAATGCTAATTATTTGTCACTTCACCAAGCATTTGCTCGCTGAACAATTTAACTGAACCACTTCAAATACCGCTTCTAGTTAACTCTCGGCGACACATGGAGCTGACTTTCGACCAACTTGAAGCCAAGCATTCGGGAATTCGATCTAAAATAACGACCCACTAACCCCACACCCTTTGGCGCTGACCGAGGAGCAAAACACGAATCACAAAATGAGAGTATTAAATTAAAAACACTTTTTATACATAAACAAAGACGAATTATTCATGCAAACATGAAATAATTCAACTGAAAACATTAAACAGGGTAGCTTCCTCTTGATAATCAGCCCCCTCCGCTTTTACTTGAATACCAGCCCTCACACCACCAACCCCCTCCCCCCATCGTCCGCTTTCTCTTGAATACCGCCCCCGCCCGCTTTTTTGAATAGCAGAACCCATCCCCCCCCCCGCGCTTTTTCTTGAATACCAGCACTCCCCCCATTTGCTCGTTTATTCTGGAATACAAGGCCCCTGCCGCCCACTTTTTCATGATTAATAACCCCCCCCCCCCTCCCTAGCTTTTTCTTGAATATCAGCCGCCCCCAACGGCTCTCTCATAATACCGCCCCTGCTATTTCTTAATTATTAAACACCCCTCCCCCGTTTTTTTCAATTTCTCCGCTTTTTTTCTGATGTCTGGCAATGACAGGTCAGCTCCATAATAACTTGGAAAAAAACCTTGAAGTCAATGATTCAGAGTTGTTCAAATTAATACTAAATTTTAGCAGTTCTGAAACACCATGCGAGGTAATTCCGGGTTACTTGATTTTAGAAAGTTTTCAAACAAGGAAAAGGTAAAAACTTTTATTTGTTTCTATGGCGCTCGCAAATTCGCAAGATTTGTAAATCGCAAGATTTGTAAATTGGCAAGATTTGTAAATTGGCAAGTTTTGTAAATCAGGATCCTACTTTCCAACCTGTGTATTGTGATCACTCGCGCTTTGGAAGTCTGACGATGTACTGTGATGGCCACTGTAGCTTGGTTGAGGACTTTCAAGAAAAAGTCCTGAATTACTGTCTGAGTCCTAAACAAAACAAAATTGGGATCTATTCTGTCCCCCCCCCACCCCAGTGTTTTTTATGACCCCCCGTTACAAATTATATATTATATGTTGTTACGTAGCACGTAACTATGTAAGGAAATAGCACATGCGCCTGGGGGTCATAAAAAATTTATGCTAACTAAGCTGGGGAGGGGGGGGGGGGTCGAAACAGAATAGATCCCAAAATTGCAGTAATTTGGCGAACTTTTTTTCTCACCAACAAATGAAACTTAATTTTGCGGTGGCTGAATTAATCTGGTTTTGTAAAAATTAGCCGGATTTGGTTATTGAAAAGTAGGCGCTATTAGTAGGGATGAGCTAAAGTTTGCATATTTTTATACTTGCCGTCAAGATTGTTACTCATTCTGTGTTTACAATTTCAATACTTGAAAGATAAACAGTTAGAAAATGTAAATTAAAAAGATTTGCGTTTATAATGACATAAAAATGCAATTTCTCTTACCTGTCTCAAGGAAATTAGAACGAGATTCTTCAAATATCATCACATTTTTCAAAGTGGGCGTGAACAATTGGTGATAACAAAAGTTGACGCTTTTTTTAATATAATTTCTGGGTTTTTAGTGGAAGAACGTTAGCTTAGTGACGTGCCACCTGACCGAATATATTTAAAAGCGTAATATTGATTCCGTTCTAATAAGCAATTTTTATTTGCAAAAGTTACAAAAATTAAAAATTTTAGTGAAAGAGTTTTCAACAGATCAGCAAAATCTAAATATTTTCTTGGATAGGCAAAAAAAGCTGTTGAGAGAATGCGAGAAACATTATACCGGACCAAATCTCATAAAAACATCCTGATAAACTAGTTACTATATATCAATATTCGGGCAAGAAATAGCTCGCGCGTATCGATTTGAAAAAAAATAAATTTCCAGCCATAATTTCAATTAGCATTGAACAATGGAAATTGATAAACAGTTAAAACTTGAAAAAACTCACTTGTTGTTCTTCCAGTTCCATATCGTCTAGAACATATAATAGGCCCAGGTCCTCAGTAGTTGGCATTGGAGTTGTGATTATTTTGGGAAATTGAATTCCCTCATATCTCTAAAATCCAATAAAATAATTAAAACCAGCTGAAGAAATTCCATTAAATTTGTCCAGGGGGTATGGAGACAACCGTGAAAATAACCATAAAATGAGAGATGATACCCGGGTCGAGATGTCAGCGCCGTTTCAGCGCATCTTTTTGAAAGAAATGCGCTGAATGCGCTGAGATTTAAAATTTCAGCGCACCTTCAGCGCACCTTTGGCGCATTTCTTACATAATTTCAGTGCATTTTTATCTCATTTCTTACATAACTTCCAGCACCTTTTCAGCGCATTTCTTACAAAGTTTCAGCGCATCTTCAGCGCATTTCTGGCATAATTTCAGCGCGTTTTCAGCACATTTCTTACACAGGTTTCAGCACATTTTTCAGCGCATTTTTTACATAATTTGAGCGCTTTTTGCATCAAACACTTTATTATTATAAATTCAAATCAAATGGGAAGCATTTCAGTTCTCAATAGCGCAGTGGTTTAATTGATTGACGAGACACAATGTTCGGGGTTCGAGCCTCGGAGCGAAAGAAAAGAGCTGAACTTTTTGAAATTTCAGCGGATTTAAGTGCATTTCTTACAAATTTTCAGCACTTTTCAGCGCATATCAGCGCATTATTATGTAAGGTTTTCGCGCTAAACTTTTTGAAAATTGAGCACGTTTCAGCGCATTTTTTACATATTTGGAAATTTTCTATAAATTTTTGGAAATCTTTTTGTACATAATAAAAATTTCAAAACTTTTATTGAAATTTTTTGGGAACAAATTTCTCTAACTATGTCTGTTAGTTCCACAAATCGAACAATTTCATAATTATTTTAGACTAATATTGAATTGTAATTAGCAAAAAAACTAGCTATAACGATTGTATTCGCGATGGTATCATTCTAGTATACTTGCGTTTTGCCCTGTTCCTCAAGCAGAATGTTGCAAATGCATTCTCAAAAAATCAATTGCTGACGAAACTAAGATGATTTACCGCATTCACATTAGTTTTGTCCTAGTAACAATGAATTGCGCATTAAACTAGATATGGAACTTAATAAGTGCTTAATAAATCACATCCCTAATTGTAATTTTTTTTATAAACCAATACCACGATCATATTCAATTGGTTGTGAGTGTTATTTTGTAAATTTCTTAATTGAAGTTTGGTTTTTCTTTATTGATTTTAAGTATTGCGATTGATATGCAGTGTGTGATTTTAGTTTCAACCTATCTGTTTGATAAACTAATGACGTCTTTGTGGCTCAACATAAATTCTGTGTTCCAATCTTATTTTTTTTGGTTTAAGTTTTCTTGGATGGCTACAATTAAAGAGAGAGCTTAAATTTATTCTGATCAAATCTTTCCTCGCTTATTTTTAGTTTTTCTTTTGTTTTTGCTAAGTTTTTTATTTGTTTTCCTCCATGTATGTTGAATTATTGTTATTGCTGACGTTCTCTCTCTCTCTCTCTCTCTCTCTCTCTCTCTCTCTCTCTCTCTCTCTCTCTCTCTCTCTCTTTTGTGTTATTTGAAACTCTCTATTTTTGCGGAGGTGCTGAAACAAATTCGTCTTGTTGAAAATAATACAGTGTGATGAGTTTGAATTCTTTCTTCCGTTTGCTTTTTAAAAGAGTTCTTACTGATATTGACTACGATTTTTCTGGTGGAATCATCTAAGTGATAGAATAGAAACTTATAGAAATTATGGAAATTATATAAATTAGGTATTTCATCGCTACCTCTTCTATATTCAGAAGACTGAAAACAAATGATCTCAATCAAATTTTACCCTGAGTTGTATCTTTTTTGTTCCTACCCTACTTGTGGGGGGGGGGGGGGGAGGAACTATATACTCAAATGGTTTTTTTTGTTCAATCAATTTTGGCCGATCGATATATTCCTTGCAGAGAAAAGTGAGTGTTATCATTATTCAAAATTATAAAGATTTTTTTGATTTTCGTTTTTTTTTTCGAGGAATTATCGAGGATTGAAATTTTGTGTGAACACTGGATATTTGTTCAATTTTAGTGTAACTTTTCTTCAAATTAAAAAATTTTATATAAAACTAGTATTTCAAAATTAAATTTTGCGCCAAAAAATGAACCAATTTTATGTTCTTATAGACTAAAGGCGATAAAAAGACAAGTTTTGGTCCCATAGGGAAGGTCACTATTGATTTCTATTTGATATCTTTTCTTATAAATTTTTTAACTTTTTTCTTTATGTTTAAGTCAGCTAAAGACAAGTCCCTTTTCCTGTCGAGGTTCCGTAATTGTCAAACCTCCTCTACAGTCAAATGAGGCCCAATGAACAAAAAAATCGTTTTCAAGGAGTTGCTTATGTTTCTTTTTGGCTTCGACTATGAGTTTTCTAAATTTTAAATGAAATTTTGAAATTCTTTTTGAGGTTTTACTAATTTTTTGGAGTCCTATGGTATGGATTCCTTGCCTAACAGTGCAAAATGTTCCTTAATGGGCTCTAAGTGAAGATATATAGTGCTTTGAGTGGATAGCTAATGGCTGTTAAGACATTAAAAATAATTCCACAAAAAATTTTTTTTGAACATTAACCAATCATAAACTTATTATCGTGAACTGTAAGTCAGTCTCAGTAATGACAGCACCCCCTTCCTTCCTACTGCAAAACAATTTAGTCGGGCTGGTGGTTTTATCTTCTAACTTTTGCTTATATGACTTCAATGATACAAGATTTCAAAAATTTTAAAAGAAATTTTGGAGATTTTACTTTTATTCGTTACCTTTGAAATATTATCACATTATCCAACTACTGATAGCTCCCATTGGCTTAAGGAAAACGTTCAGTGGATCACAGATAAAAGTTTCAAAGAAAAGCTTATGGTTCAAATGGCTTCGACATTTTCTCGCATTTTTCTTCTGAATTTTTGGTTTTTGCCTGTTTTGTTGTTGTTTTCATAGTTATAAGACTTATTGTGATGTCTTATTGATTGCCTATGCATGACAAACATCCCTGTACTCCCATCGGGGGCATATATGAGCGTATTTAATGAATTCCGTTGAAAGCTATTGAATATAATGGCTGTTAAAAGTTTAAACATAATTTTTTGAACATTAAACAATGTTAAACTTTGTTCGTGAAATTTTAGTCAGTCTCCGTATTAACAGGACGCACAGGCTTTTTACTGTCATTAATCTAGTTAGCAGTTTTATCTTGTAACTATTGTTTATTTAACTTCAATGACAAATGATTTCAAATTTTTTTTAAAAAAAATTTTGGATATTTTCGTATTATTGGTTACTTCTGGACTCTCATCACATTATGCAAATATTATACACACTATCTAAAAAATATTCGAATCCCAATGATTTAGAGAAGACGTTCAGGGGATCACAGAGAAAATTTTTAGAGAAAAACTAATGGTTTAATGGGCTTCGACACTTTCTTCTCGCACTTTACTGAGTTTTGGTTTTTGCCTGTTTTTGTTGTTGTTTTCATAGTCATAAGACCTTTTCTGATGTCATATTGATTATCTATGCATGAAAAACATCTTTTTTCTCGCATCGGGTTATATCTGAGCGTAGTTGTTGACCTCCGTTGAAAGCTTTTGAGTTTAATGGCTTTTAAAACTTTAAAGATAATTTTTCGAAATTTTTTTTTGAGCATTGACCAATCCTAATCTTTTTCTCGTGAACTTTTAGTCCGTCTCAGTACTGAAAAGATCCTTTTCCTTTCTAATACAGCCAAAATTACTCTGGTTAGCCGTTTTATCTACCAATTAGTTTTAAAACTTCAATGCCACGAGCTTTCATAACTTTTTTTTAATTTCCGGGCTCTTTTTCTTATTTTTGGATCGTTTTGAAATCATTTCACACTATCAGAGTACTGATATTTCCCATTGCTTTAGAAAACCGTCCAATGGATCTTATATAAAGTTTTCAGAGAAGAGCTTATGATATAAATTGCTTCGACACTTTCTTTCTTCTGGCACTTTTCTATTGAACTTTTGGTTTTTGCTGGTATTTTTGTTGTTTTCATAGTCAATAACTTGTTGTATGATCTTATTAATGAAATATGAAAGGCAAACAAACTTGTTGACTCATCGACAGAAATTCGTGCTTCTAATGTATTTTCTTTCATAATTGTTGACTTTTTGAAATTATAACGATAAAAAAGAAAAATCCCATTGCTGTAAAAAAACTAAGTGAAAATAGAAAATTTTTTAGTGAAAAGTTCATATTTTTAATGCCTTCGACACTTTTCTCGCTGAATTTTTTTCTTGAATTCGTCGTTTTTGCCTGTTTTTGTTTTTAGGTAGCGGTAAATTACTGACAGGTCTCATAGGTTTCTAATTGAAGATTGAATGAATGATGTTACTCGAAGCACTACCCCTATAGCGAAAAAACTTAAAGCTTATGATATATATTTCCAAATATTTTTCAAACTTTTCAGTTTTTGTTGTTCTTTCCGCCAAATTGTAACTTATTTTCATCAATGAGAGGTGCCATCCAGTTTCTTGTATTTCATAAAATAACATATCTACTATTTTTAGATGTCACTGATGTTTTGTTTAAAGGACAATTTGCGTTTTCTAAACGTTCTTTGAGTGCTCAATTTGTGTTTATTTTTCTCTTCTTTCAGAGCCATCGCGTAATATGTGGCCCAAGTAAACTTATTTAATCTCTCAGTATAAATTCTTCAACTGAGTTAGTAGAAATAACAACTGAATTAAAATTACGTATTAATCTGATAATAGCAAATGATTTTAATGGCAGCAACAGTTTGTGTTTTCGCTAATAGTTTTTTTTGAGTTTTTCTTGTGTTCGTTGCTTTGACTTAGTCTAATCAAAGACAGGTCCTTTTGGTTTTGTAAGTATTTTTTAGTAATTTATCAGGGATTATTTAGTTAAATCTAATGAATTTTAAGGCGTCTTAAATTTCTTGGTTGAAAAAATGCTGATTAATTTTTGAATTTCTCCTCAGTGTTCGTTCTCTTTGTCGACTTGTTGCCTAGTCTCATTAAGAAAACTTTCCATCTGTTGTATGGTTAGGAGAAAAAAAATTTTAGTAGTTAAATTTTCATCTGACTGCGTTTGACGTTGTTACTAGATGCTTTTAAAATTAGATATTGAGTTTTAACCGTGAAATTTTTGTTTTTGCTAATTTTATTGTTTGTTTTTTTTTGTCTCGTAATCTATTTAATGTCAGATTCTGTTAGCGTTGTAGTGAAGCATGGCATTATGTAATTCAATTTGTAGAGAGGTGGTATAACGATGGTTTTAAACTCAAACATCTATTTTTTAATCTCGTCATTTTCTTGACAATTAAGTCAAAAATGTAGATGAGCTCGTTCGGAACATCAAGTGTGAACGCACATTAACGAGCCGCCTTGTTAGATTGAAATTGAAATGGATTAAACTCTAGAACAAGATGTTGTCGTGACCGAACTTTCGTTGACAGATGATATCAATGTTGCAGACTTTTTTCTTGGGCGGGGAAAGAAGATACTAATTTGTTTATAATTTTTGAATTGTTTTGAATTGGAGTTTGTTTTCTTGATGAGGTGTCTGGTTTTTTGGGGGGATTCGTTTCCATGTGAGCACTTCATGATTGCTAATATTTTGGTTTTATAGATAGCTTTATGATCTATAAACAGGATGATAAATGAGGTCAACCTCAAATGATACAAATTTGATTTTAGGAGCATGTTTTATAATTTCGCAATATATAAGTGGTGTAGGCGAAACTAATTCTGTTGTTCTATATAACTGAGTATGACACGC
Organism: Convolutriloba macropyga; assembly: GCF_964194025.1. Classification (NCBI taxonomy): domain Eukaryota; kingdom Metazoa; phylum Xenacoelomorpha; order Acoela; family Convolutidae; genus Convolutriloba; species Convolutriloba macropyga. The sequence goes on from NC_134470.1 coordinate 5,271,698, forward strand.
ACTACATGAGGACCACTAGTTGTCTGGTCAGAGCCACCATGTGAGGTTGTTGCAGCGTTATTGTCAGGGTTCCAAAGCTCTGAAAACTCCGGCAATATAAATTCTTCTTCTGCATTTCCTGATGGCTAAAAAGAAATGACCTCAATCTAATCTCATTTAGAAGTGAATTTCAAAAACTTTTGAGATTCAAAAACTTCAAATCGTTTGCGGCATATGAAGCGTGTGTCCCATCCTGCTGAAATGTGAACAAAAACAATGAACTTGGTTTTCAATTGAAAAAGCGCTGGCTTTCAAATGGCCATATGGATTAGAATTGCGCGTTTTTCGGAAGTTCGAATATTTCCTATTTATGGGGTCAGTCAATAACTTGATCTTTTATTGATGTTGCCTATGTTGAAAAATTATTGGTTTTTTAAATTTTTTAACTTCCAAGTGAACTGAGGACGAGATACGTCGAGCAGCGATCAGAAAAAATAATAATTGTTATCAAGATTTGTCAATATTTTGTCAAGAGCTGTCAAGGAATTTTCCTGGTCTATCTTGGTAAGATCTTAACAAAATCTTATCAAGATTTACTATGAAATGTTGGTATTTCAAGTTCTTGGCAAGTTGTTTTCAAGTTTTGCAAGGAGTGTCAAGATCATGCATGTTTCATCAAGGTGTATCAAGTTTAGATTCACTGGGTTGAACAAGAGGAAGGTTAGTAACTCATTAATTCAAGGATTTGAATTTGAATTGAAATCGAATCCACTTATCAAAAATGAACAACAATTATTTGGGTTTTTGTTTTTTGAACAGAGTTTAGGAGGTGACTTTTTCTCTTTCTTCATCGACTCAATAAATGTTTTCTGATTGGATAAGTTTTTAGATAGATTGCGTCAGAGAAGTATTTTTTTTCAAAAACGACTATTGCTTGAGAGAAAAATTGGACAAAAAATACCAACCTCAATAACTAATTTTAAAATCGAAAATCGTATTTTTTTAAAACCGTAATTTGTTGGCGTATTTTTGAACGTAAAAATTACATCATTTTTGTTAAGGGTTACATGGAATATTACAGACTTGTAGACCGATCCAAAGCATATGAGGTTACATGGTCATATGTAATCAGGTCAGAAGTTTTGACTTCAAATTTGTATAGGTATAGACCACTATGAGAAAACCAAACCTCTCAGTAAATTTTGCTTTGTGAAAAAATAAATTGGCATGACCCTACCCTAGTAAATTGCGAATTGAAAACTTGCAAGAATCTTGCAAGATTTTTAATGCATTTGGAAGACGATGCTATATATTTTTTTGAAATTTGAAACTTGAAATTTGAGTTCAAATTGATCAGATTATTTTCAGAAGCTTCATAGGGATACCTTTTATATTATAATTTAGTGTACTTTCGAGGCAACTTACATTTGATGTCGTCGTAGAATCGGCGTGATCGATCTGAGAACTCCTGTAGTGTTTATACTAAAATAGAACTCCATCGCTTGGCCTCATTAGTCCAGACACTCGTATAAAAGCGACGTGAAAAATATTGGCTATGTTTCATTTTTAACTTAAAAAATTGTCAATATGTTGTTTGTTTTGCTCGGTGAGTTCCGGTTTAAACGTAAAAAAGTCAGTATATTCACTATGCTGAATTATGCAAATTCATTGAAATTTAATTTTTAGCTCGTTGAGAAACCTCTGTTCGTAAATATGAACTTTTGTTTGTTTGTTCTGAATTTCAAAGATATTACAATTGTTAGACTAAAGAGTCTGTACTTGAGTTCAGCTTTTAATAATCACAAAGTTTTATTTTTAATATTATCAAGAGAAAAATAGTCGTTTTCTTATGACTTCTTCTTTTTTGGAAACGAAAAATCCGATGGTTTCCTGCGTTTAGAAATTGCTCAAAGTCACCAATTCCTGCGTATTAAAACCGCAAAATCGGGACTAAACGGGATAACAAAAATACAGGCTTTGTTCGCCTCTTTGCAACTCAAACCGAACACATACACGATGCTACTAAGTTTATAACCCCAATTTCTGGACTTTAGCTCAGGAAATACTTAACGACAACATTTAATTTATCTTATTCAAATTTCTGATTTTTCATAAGTCTGATACAACAAACTACCACTATTTTCTGCTAATTCAATCTTTGACATAAATGACTAATTCCTAAAGATATCACCATTTCAAAAAAAACTATGGATTGTAAAAAAAAACTAATTTCTTATTTAGTTGCCAAATCAAAAAAATGAATGTTGCCGCCAAACGTACTTTTTAACATTTATCAATTATTTAGTTAGAAAAAAACTTGCCGTTTATATTTTCCTTCTTAACTTCACGACAGCAGCAATTTTTATGCAACAAAATTTCAACATATATATCTAGAAAGACAATTTGAGGAGTTCTTTGAGACTCATTGAAACTTTTTAAAGATTTTCTGCAAAATGATTCAATTGGCCGTTATTATTAGCAAAAAAAACTTTTCGGCACATGACGTCTAATTTTTTTTATCAAAGTTTCCGATGACTGCATCAATTTCGAGCAAGTGCTTTTTTCTTCTTTCGAATGCAATTTCAATTTTTACTTTTCGTATTTTCTGTGAATTTTTTTGTTGTTTATTAGATATAAGTAATGTACAATTGGACTGCATCTGGCATTCTTGTCAAACGCATATTTTGATTTCAGCTTTTGTTGTATACAGGCTAAATTCAGAGAATTATACCAATAATTTTTTTGGGTTTATGTATTTTTGTCTGCTATTATGCACAATAATAAGCTCTGCAGATTTTTTTTCAACATATGAAAGTGAAACTCATTTTCTCTTTTTGCTGAAACTTTTAAAAATTTTCTGCTAAAACTTTTTTAGCTCAATTGGATTGTTTTTAGTGTGCGCTGCTTGGTTTCACTATATGAAAAAATACTTTTATACAAATCCAACTCAGATAACTTTAGTTCGTTACTAGAACTTTCGAAAAGATGAAGATAGTATATAAAGATGCATTCACGGCCCAAAAATTTTTTTCTTGGCGAACAATTTCATTCATGTTCAAAAGTGTTCAAATTTTAAAGTATGTCAATATAAATATGAAAAATGTATATCATAAATATCAAAACGCTTCTGTAACCTATAGCACTGCGAGTACTTGTAAAAGGTACTTAAGTTCAAAGTTGCTTTTGAGGGGGCAAGAAAGATTTCTAAAACTTGTTAGAAAGATTCGAATCCACTCATCGGCAAGATGCAACTTTTTTAGCAGACAGATTTTTAACGAAGCTGAAATCACTCCCTTTTGATTAATGGAGAAATGCTCATTTTGTGAAAAAATAGTATGTGTAAATTTTACCGGAGGCAGAAAATCGGAAGAGCCGACATCATCTGGAAATCCAACTACTAAAAACACAATCAGTATGAATTTATTCATTTAATTTAATGGAAAATTCGCTATGATAACAAAAAAGCTTAACTAGAGCAATTATTTTTTGTGGAAATTGAGAAAATCGAGAAGTGCCGATAAAAGATTAAAGATTTGACCTGATTCGTAATATCAATGAAAAGTCGCCTTGCATGTATTCGGCGTCCTTGTTATCTTCTTTATTTTAAAGTAACTGAAACTGTATTAGATGGAAACAACTCAAATTAGAAATTAGCTAAAGTTACTTTTGCATATGAGATATTAGGTTCCCTCATTGAGGGTTTTTTAGTTATAATACCTCAATGGATCTGAGATACGGTCTTTGGTTTTTCACTAGGAGTTAATTGAAGTTGTTAGTCTGAAAATCATTAACTTGTTCCTCTAAACTGAGCCCTGTTATCGTTAACTTGGGAAAAAAATGAAGCTAGCCTAACCTTCTGCGGAGAGCGTGATTATTTATTATTATTAGTGATGTATCATTAAGTGAAAAACTTGCTGAAAGTTGATTTTATGAAATGATTGCTTTTTTGTCAGCTGTCTCTGAAAGAGCATTTTTAGTACTATTCTGACGCTCGTTTGATTGAAAAACAAAATTTAAATTTATTGATCAAAATTTTAAGAAAATCGGCATAAGTGGCAACCGATCTCGAAGACAAAATAAAGAAAAAAAGTTGCCATTTTTCTGTCTGCAGTATCAATTTTTAAATTTAACCGTATTTTGCTCTGTGTGGTAAAAGAATGACCGGAATTCATCAATATTTACTTGGTAGTCACCCAAATGACAACATTGGTCAAAATTTTTCTATGTTCTCCACAAAACAAGTGCTATCGTTGGTTTTCAGGAAATAAGAGTTATAGTCTTCTTTTATCAAGAATCATCATCCGATGCAATGAAAAACTGGCAATACTTAGTTTATCAATGTTAACGAAAAAAAATGTGTTTTTGTCTCTGCCACATGACAAATAATTCTATTGATCATAAGAATTGGAGCAAAATATGCTCAATTAACAAGATTCGAGGAATTTAAGAAATTGCTATCGATGCAAAAGGCAATATTAACTGTTGGTGGGGATGAAATGTATGAAATTGAGGCCTTCAAGTTCGTCCTAACTCTTGGTTAAGCCATTGATGATTTTACAAATTTGACATGACACCTCATTAGACTCTACTTTGGGCTGTTTATAGAAAATTGGCGGTTTTTTTCTGCAAAAACTCGTGCGTCACTTTCGGGCCAATAAAATTTCAGAGATTTTGAAAACTTGATGAAACTTGAAAACGGCCAATTTACTGTGTAAGTCAGTAAGAGGTTTTGGAAATGGTTGTTTTGTAAATTTGACGCACTTGATAGCAACATTTCCAAAATTTCTTAATTTTTTTTTACAAGTTTTATTATGAAAGTTCTTTAAATATCTTAGATTTGAGGTTGAAGAAGCTAAGGTTTCATACTGTTAGCAACTAATAGCAATTTCATATTTTTATTTTAAGATACAAAAAAATCTGCTCGAAGTTCGTTTTCTTCTTAATTCACTGTAGATATCCTATTAAAAAACTAAGAAAAATTCTACTATGCTATAAACGTTCAGAGAGCGTACTACAAAAAATCAATTAATCTCCGCCTGCTTTATAAAAATTTCTACAAGTTCCAATTAACTAAGGAAGGAATTTTTATATCAAATAATCTACATATATAGTGAGGAATAAAATCATATCAAAGAAAACTGTTCCATTGACTACCTGTGGCGTGTAGAACTTTTGTTTATTTGCAAGCTGATTTTAAAAACAAACACCTAAGCATTTTTTGAGGTTTACTCATAGGCAGATGATCTGAAGCAAGCGAGCAGCTACACACATAATTGGATCTCAAAATAGAAAAAAAAAGAAAATTAAAAAAAATCTTAGGATGGTTTAGAAAAAAGGATGTAGGAGAGTAATTTATCAGTAAAAAGTGCAGTGTTGCGTTGGTACCAATGTGAAACGGAAGCAAGAGACATTAGAGGTCAATAAGTGTAATAAGCGATTGAGCAGTTTGGAGTATGTAGAATTTTCTTTTAAAAAAAGTTGAAAAAATTAATTAAGTTTAGACTCCATATATGCATACCCCTCCCTCAATTTTTGAACTACATTTCGGATGAAATCAGCAGTTTGGCCCATGATGGTGATACATCTAAACTATCCATACACCCAACTAATATATCTGCTTCAAATTCACAACTGATCATCATTTATATTGTGACAAAAAATACACTTTTTCATGTTTTATCTAATTATATCCAAGAATTTCCTTTTACTAGGTCGCTTTTTTTTTAAATTTTATTGTGATACCATTAATGTATTTGAGACATTCAGTACTATGCAGGCATCATTATTGCATCATCCAACTGAAGCATTTGTTACAGATCTATGACTGTTGACTCACGTCATTCACTCGAACAACCAATCAGCAATTAGGGCGTTAGATTTAGAGCTTTAAACTAAGATTTTTATTGAACAGGAATGTGATTGTTCATCTATTGTGTAAGTTAGTGATTTAGAATTGTTATCACAATCAGTTGTCTCTCAAATTGACTACAAATTGATTCTTTATCACATTTAGTTTTTTACCGTTCAAGCTTTGCTAGACTTTACAATGGGTAACGTTATAAAATTGCTTAGCTTACTGAAACGCATAATTGTAAAGAAACCTATGATCGACTTAAACTTTTGCAAACATTAGCAAGAGGTTGGGCATATTCTATCACTACCGATATTCTTAACCTCAATTATTCAAAGCTACAATCTTTTACACAACCTAATTTTGACAAGAGTTTTTTAGTCAATTGGAACAGAGTAAAATAAGAATGGATTATTCACGAATTTAGATTAAGCAAAGGGAATTTTAGATAGACATGTTTTCATTAAATCATAATTCAGTGAAATTTTTCTTTTTAAACACAGAAATTGACGCATTTCAATGCGAAGTATCGTCCTGAATAATATCAAATGAGGGTTTGAATTTTACCCGGTCAAAACCTCGACCTATAAACATGCCTGTAAATTCTGATTGCGGAATAAAAAGACTATAGTTACATAGTTGAGGACACAGTTAAAGTCGAAAGTGGAAGCATAATTCCAGACGAAAAATTCAGTGAAATTTTTCTTTTTAAACACAGAAATTGACGCATTTCAATGCGAAGTATCGTCCTGAATAATATCAAAAGAGGGTTTGAATTTTACCCGGTCAAAACCTCGACCTATAAACATGCCTGTAAATTCTGATTGCGGAATAAAAAGACTATAGTTACATAGTTGAGGACACAGTTAAAGTCGAGCTAAATTCTTTTCATAAATCCAGACAAATTTTTTTCAAATGCAAAAATGAGTCAAACAAAAAAATCCATTAACACTTGGGTTCTATGTCGTGGCCTTATCTAACCGTACCCAATGATTAATCAATTACGCTACATGTCTTTAAATTTTAGGGAAGTCAAAACCCGACATTACAACGGTTGCGAGCGTAATTCCAGACAACATTTTATTGTACAGCCAAATTACATGACGCGTTTTATTGTCCAGCCAAATTCCAGGACATGTTTTATTGTCCAGCCAAAATCCAGGATACGTTTTATTGTCTAGCCAAATTCGAAGACGGTTGTTTTAGTTCCATTCAAAGTCGAGAAAAACTTTTTCATAGCAAAAATCTATCCAGGACTGTATTTTAACGCCCTATAACGGATCAGGACGGTCCTTTAATAATCCTTGGTCTAGACTAGGGTGTCCCGTTTTTTTAACCCCATTTATTTAACCCCCTATCATTTAACCTCGGTTTATTCACCCTTCCAACATTTAGCCCTACGAGCATTTTATGCCGATTTTAATCTTTTGTAAAAAAAGGACTATTAAATTAGCAATAAAATCATTTCGCCGTGCATTGCGGGCCATGGCCATGCCTAAGCGGCCCGTGAGACTTGATATGAAACTATCATTTAACCTTGAGTTTAAGTTGTCGACTTAATTATGGCAAAATATGCCTTTAGTGTCGACTGCTAATTGGCGTGATGAAATGATAGAGGGGTGAAATGATACAGAGGTTAAAAGATAGAGGGGTTAAAAGATAGGGGTTAAAATATGCGGGGTTAAATGAATCGAGATGAAAAGAAGAAGAACCCTAGACTAGGGTGCTTAAATGAAGCCGTCCATTTTGAGGACTGTGTTTAACTTACATATAAAACGCAGATTGTTGTGACCGCGCTTGGGGATCGCAGTTTTTTCAAACATATACAAATGAGACCTTTGGCGAGAAACATAATTGCTCTATTTTCATTTGACACCCTTAACACTGCGTGAAAACCATGAATTTGCCTTCGAATACACCAGCCCACACTTTTCCGATGACGACTAAAAGTATTCTTTATATGTGAACTGAATCACAATACTGGCTAATCTTAACAACTAACTAATAATTTCTTAGAATTGATTAATTGTTTCATCATATTGTTTAACCACAATGAAAAAAAAGATGATGATGAAAATAAAATGCGCTGTAAAATTGTTTCATATCAGATCGAGTATGATTTTTTGCTGAATGAGAAGTTTATACCTTAAAAAGCAGAGTATCTTTTTTTTATTAGATTATTATAAGCTTTTCCTCAAAGTGAATTAGAAAATGATTAATTGGTAACTATTCCAAAACCACATTAATCGTTTTGTCAATAAAAGAAAATTATCTAATGACTTCCATGTTCATTAAAATTCCTTCTAATGAATAGCACTTTTTTAATGATTTTTTTTATTTTTGTCGAGAAAATGCAATTTCTAAAATCCATTTTCACTATTAAATTTACTTGAGGATGTCACTACTTTCAACCTCACGTTTGAAAATCATCACTCCTCGTCACTCTTCTTCACACCGTAACTGGTTGCAGGGTTGTCTTTAAACGCCCCACTGCTCCGGAGCAAAGTTGATCTGATCAGATTATAGGAACTTTAACTATGATTTGTTCCTAGCATCCCGTATAGAGCTGAAAGTCTCTTTCAGTACTAAGCAAGTCTAAGTGAAAGTCTCATTTCGCCTTCCAGTACTGGACAAGTCTTAATAAAAGTATGTCAGATCTGGCAAGTCTCGGACAAGTCTTGGATAACACTTGCAATTTGATTCCCGAGTCAAAACAAACTTTTTCAAAAAATTTCGAGAAAAACTGAAATTTCGAAAAATTTTGAAACGTGCCACGGTAAGCTTTTTCCGCCCTTTTCAGCCGTTTTTTTGCCATTTCAAAACCAAATTAACCAAATCACCAAATTTTGCTATTTCTTAGGTATAACAGATATCGAATATGTCCAAGCAAGGAAAAAATTGATAAAAAGTTTGCACAGTGAGGGTTCAGTATGCTTGCCCGAGGCCCTGTTATACGACATCAAAAGCCGATGGGCCCAACTCTCTCATCCCGAAATCAACCATCCAATTTGCTCAGACCCGAAATCAACCAGAGCAGGATTCCGGCCGAAACTCCTGCCGACGATATTCCAATGACTATGGCTGATTTCCAAAATAGTCCTTGAACAATCGTTGAGCTCAGTTACTTCTATTTTTATAATTATTTGCCTTGTAATCAATAACAACCCGCACAGATTATTAGCAATTTTTTCGAGTTATAATCGATAATCGATAATGTCGGAGGGGCATCGCTCGCTGGTCTTTTTCTTCATCAAATATTTGCGAAATATGATTTCTTAATAAAATTTTTAGAGCTTTTTTAGTTGGCTAGGGAATGAGTTTTGTCCCTTCACAATCGGCTTAAGAATTTGGTCTCTATTTTAGATGTTAGTCTCTGTACCCCCAAAAATGGGGTATGCCTGATGACAGTTGGGTTTTGATTTTTTAAGCTTACACAGGCAATTCAATGTTTGCGAATTTTAATATTGGCGTTTTCTGAACCTGTTATTGATATATTTTGGCAGATTTTGGCGTTTCACGATCCTATTTTTTTAAACATTGTTAGAATTTCGATCAAACTATAGTCTTAAACTTAGTGAGAATTAGAAAGAAAGTTTGACTTACCAGATTAGAAAGACAAGCAATTTGATTTTGATCAAAGAAATTATATAAATGAATCGTCAAGAAATGGTGCTGAGAATCAATATTCGGTTCAAATTGGTGAATCTAGATAACTATTATTAGAGTTAGATTAATTGATGTAAAATCTTCCCAGCATGTATTAAATGATGATGATATCTCCGGAAGTGCGAATGAATTCTCAGAAAAGTGCAAATGCATTCCATTTATGGTTCCCTTTGCGACTGATTTGCAGAAGCAAACCATATTGGGTAACCTTTGCGACCCCCACTATAAATCACGGTGCTAAGATTAGTTTAGTATCTTGACTTTTTCACACTGATAATGGGTATATATACAGCTGATTTTTGAGTCCTTTTTCATCCCCAAATTCAAATCACCATCTTGATCTAATAATCAGATCTCTCCCGTAAATCTCTAAATTCTACTGTAAAATATCATTTGGTTATTCTCTCATTTTTGAAAAATTAATTCTTTTACTTAGTTAAAAACGCTTTTTATTCCGCTTGCGAAAGTCCATAACCCAACAGGTTATGGGCCCAGGAATTTTTTAAGTCATAAAATTAATTTCCAAAACAAAACTAATTTGTTGTTGACAGTCATAATCCTTTTCTGCTTAGTACCTTTTCTTTTCACAACTGTTTTGCCTGCTCAAACTTCAATGGATCAACAGACAGTGAAGCTGCTGACCTACACAGGAAAGGCACAGGACTTTCCAATCTGGAGCACAAGATTTGTGGCGATGATGCAGACGAAGGGACTCTACAAATCACTACTGGGGACAGAGGAGCAACCCAATGAGCCTGCGCCACTGGCCAATGGGGCAACCAATGATGAAAAGAAGAACCACAAGGTGCTGAAGGATGCATATGAGAAGGAAGTTGCAGACATCAAGGAGAAACGGAACAATGTGTTGTGCCATCTGGCACTGACTCTAGATGCAACAACCCTCATGCTGATGAGACATGACTGTGTGGGAGATGATGGCATTGGAGATGGAGCAAAGGCTTGGAAGCTTTTGCAGCAGAGATTTCAGAGTGTGGAGACGCCGACAGTGGTGACTTTAGTGGCACAGCTTGCTCGACTGCAGCTCGAGGATTCTGAGGATTTGGACAGCTTCTTCATCAGAGGACAGGAGTTGCTCACAAGGCTACAAGAAGCAGGGGAAGCAGTCTCAGAGACCCTCTTCAACGCCTTGGTCCTCAATGGTCTGCCAATGAGGTATGAAAGTTTTGTAATACAGGAAAGCTTCAACCCGGCAACGAACTTCACAGAGTTGAGAAAAAGGCTGCAGAACTTTCATGAGAGCACGGTGCAGAGACACAAGGGACAAAGTGGTTCAGTGGCACTGGCAGTGAAGCGTGACTTCATGAAGGGACCCAAGAAAGGAAACTGCTTTGTGTGTGGGATCCCTGGACACTTTGCCAAGGACTGCAGGAAGAAGGAGACAGCACAATGCAGCAAGTGTGGTGAGAAGGGTCACCTAGACAGGGCATGCAAGAGACAAAGAAATGGAGGCAAACATGAGTCAGTGGCAATGGGTCCAACATTGGCTACACCAGACGAGGAATGCTGGGCAGCTCTTACCCAGTGGAAGACAGCAGGCATGCTAGTGGACAGTGGTTGTACAGATCACATAGTGACGAACATCGATGCGTTTCTGGACTTTGTGCCCATTCAATCAGTGGTCAGAAATCCCAACGGAGAGGCTTCCAGAGTGGTGGGCAGAGGCTGTGTGAGGATCAGCATACCCTCAAACAAAGGGGAATTCCAATGCGAACTCAAAAATGTTCTGTGTGTGCCGGACTATTCTTCAAACCTCCTATCAGTCTCAAGATGCACGGAGTGGGGACATAGCTTCACTTTCGAGAGAGGAAACAGCTGCATGAAACACCAGAAGGGAACTCGGGTAAAACTAACACAAGAAAATAATTTGTTTTACTTACCCTTCCGCGTTCTAGAATTCAAGATGAGTTCCAACAGCGTGAAACTTGACAGTGCAAGGAAGTGGCACAGACGATTGGGTCATTTGAATCAAGCGGATGTGGTCAGGAATGCACCAGAGACAGTGGGGGAACTCGATGATGTATGCAATGTGTGTGCATTGGCCAAGATCACAAAGACTCCAGTACCAAGAGTGGCAGAGACCCAAGCAGAAGAGAAGCTGGAGAGGGTGTTCACAGACGTGATGGGACCTTTCAGAGTAGAGTCACTGTCAGGGTTCCGGTTCTGCATAGTGTTTGCAGACCAATACACGAAGTTTGTGTTTGTGGACTTGCTTAAGGCAAAGAGTGAAGCACTGGCCAGCCTGAAGAAATTTGTTCTCAGTGTGGGGACGCCCAAGAAGCTGAGGCAAGACAATGCGAAGGAGTTTCTCTCAGAGCAGTTCGAGACGTACTGCTTAGATGCAGGCATTCTACAGGAGAAGACCATACCAGAGACGCCACAACAGAATGGGTTAGCTGAGAGGTGCAACAGGACACTGCTGGAGATGGCAAGATGTTTGCTCATTGACTCAGGACTTCCAAAGATGATGTGGGGAGCAGCAATTCTTCACGCAGCAGGGATCAGAAACTTGGTTGTGAGATGAGGAGAAGAAATATGCCCAGCAGAGCTGATGAGAGGTATAAAACCTAAGCTTTCAATTAGTAAATTATCTATTTTTGGTTGCACAGTCTTCATGGGGAAGAGGGACAGAGAAGACAGCAAACTTGAACCCAAGGCACTGGAAGGAAAGTTTGTGGGTTACACTGAAGGAGAAAACGGATACCTGGTGTACATACCCAACACACGCAAGGTGATGGCAGTTCGAGATGTGATCATCAAGGAGTCTGAAGTGGGCTCAATCCCTGACAACAAAGAAACGGCGGACCTACTAGATGATGGGTCGGAACTGGGAATCTGCCACCCAGATGATGGTCATCAAGACGATGACAACAGAGAACGACAGGACACATCTACTGCAATAAAGGAGGAGTGGCATGACGCAGGGAGCGTGAATACTCAAGAAACAACACTGAGACAAGAGGCCTCGGATGTTGGAGAAACAGCACTAGATGAAGAATCTACTGCAACAAGAGGGAGTCACAGAGACTCAGATTCACTGGAAGACAGTGACACAGAAGACTTCTCACAGTTAGAGACAGTTGGCTTCAATGAAGATGCACTGGAACACGCGGACAGAGCGGAGCCCAGACGAAGGACACGAGCAAGGAATGTTCTGAAATTTTTTGGAGAAGTCAGGACCCATCTTGCTGTGACTGAGGGCGACTATGTGAACCCAAAACAGTCTACGAAGCCAAGCAAGGTGACGATTGGGACCAGTGGCACCGGGCAATGAAGGACGAGGTCAAGGCACTCCAAGACAACGAGACTTGGAACCTAGTGAGACCACCCACAGACAGGGACGTCATACCGGGCAAATGGGTTTACAAAGTGAAATTGGGACCCAGTGGTCAAGTGGACAAATACAAAGCGCGCTATGTGGCGAAAGGCTTCAAACAAGTGGAAGGACTGGACTACTTTGAGACTTTTGCGCCTACCTGTAAGCCAGAGACATTCAGGATTCTACTTCAGCTATCAGCGAAGCAAGGCCATGTGATGCACCAATTTGATGTCAAGACTGCTTTCCTGCACTCACCAATCGAGGAAGAAGTGTATCTGGAACAGCCACAGGAGTTTGTAAAACGCGGATCAGATGGGGAGAAGTTAGTATGTCGACTAAATAAATCAATTTATGGTTTGAAACAGGCTGCTAACAACTGGTACAAAGAGCTGGCAAACTTCCTACTGAGACAGGGGTTCACCAGAAGCAGGAACGATCACTGCTTGTTCGCAAGATCAGAAGCAGAGGATCACACCTTCATCTTGGTCTGGGTTGACGACATCATAGTAGCATCAAGAAGTATGACAGTGGTCTCTGATGTCAAGAAGGCACTAGAAGCAACCTTTCACATGGAAGACAGAGGGAGACTACACTGGTTTCTGGGTCTAAGAATCAGACGAGAAGAGGGCAAAGTCACAGTCGACCAAGAACGCTACATAGAAACAATGCTTGAGCGGTTTCAAATGGATCAATGCAAACCCTCAAGAACTCCAGCTGATTTGAATTTGAAACTTCAGACAGCACAGAACGGAGACGAAGAAGTGGACCAGAGGATCTACAGAAGCTTGGTTGGATCGCTTCTGTATCTGGCCAAACAGACGAGGCCAGACATCATGTTCACAGTCAACATTCTGTCCAGACACATGAATGCAACTACCAATCAACACTGGATGTGCGGAAAACGACTTCTGCGATATCTTCAAGGTTCAAAAGGTTTAAAACTTACTTACACAAAAGAGGCTATTTATGATTTAGTGGGGGAAAGTGATGCAGACTGGTCTGGAGACGTGAACGACAGAAAATCAACAACGGGCTATTACTTCAAGCTCAACGGACGTGGCGCAGCACTCAGCTGGGGTGTCAAGAAGCAGGCCACAGTTGCTCTTTCTTCATCAGAAGCAGAATATCAGGGCATGGCAGCAGCAGTTCAGGAAGCACTCTACCTGAAACAACTTCTAGAGGATTTTGGCATCCAACAGAAACGTCCAATAGCAATTGGAGAAGACAACCAAAGTTGTATCAGACTCTGCCAAAACCCAGTCATGCACAAAAGGAGCAAGCACATCGAAACAAAGTTTCACTTCATCCGGGACAAAACGGAGGATGGGACTATTTCAATTCATTACGTTCCTACAGACAAAATGGCAGCGGACATCTTCACAAAGTCCTTACCCGTTTCGAAAGTGGAAACATTCAGAGCAGTTTTGATGGGAACAGACTCTACGCAATCAGCTCAAGTCTGAGTGGGGGTGTTAGAATTTCGATCAAACTATAGTCTTAAACTTAGTGAGAATTAGAAAGAAAGTTTGACTTACCAGATTAGAAAGACAAGCAATTTGATTTTGATCAAAGAAATTTTATAAATGAATCGTCAAGAAATGGTGCTGAGAATCAATATTCGGTTCAAATTGGTGAATCTAGATAACTATTATTAGAGTTAGATTAATTGATGTAAAATCTTCCCAGCATGTATTAATTGATGATGATATCTCCGGAAGTGTGAATGAATTCTCAGAAAAGTGCAAATGCATTCCATTTATGGTTCCCTTTGCGACTGATTTGCAGAAGCAAACCATATTGGGTAACCTTTGCGACCCCCACTATAAATCACGGTGCTAAGATTAGTTTTGTATCTTGACTTTTTCACACTGATAATGGGTATATATACAGCTGATTTTTGAGTCCTTTTTCATCCCCAAATTCAAATCACCATCTTGATCTAATAATCAGATCTCTCCTGTAAATCTCTAAATTCTACTGTAAAATATCATTTTGTTATTCTCTCATTTTTGAGAAATTAATTCTTTTACTTAGTTAAAAACGCTTTTTATTCCGCTTGCGAAAGTCCATAACCCAACAAACATAATTTTGTCTAATTTTCTCATTTTCCGGACCCATTTTTGGCTTTCCAAAACTTGGCTTTATAATTGCTAATTGTCGGACAATATTGGAATTGTACTTTGCCAAAATTCGGATGTATATTTGCAAGCCTTGAACAAGACGTGTTCTAGACACTGACAATTGTAAAAAAAATGACTTGATCATAACTTTGATTCAATACTGAAAATTGACTTGCACTCAGACTTGCCCAAAAATGAAAGCTACTCGGCGGGAGGTAGAGTTGCTTATCAGCCATTCCAATTAGATGATAATTGTGCCAATGGAATAAGCACACACTGTTCGCATCGGCGAATTAATCACCTTTAATTTACAGAACTACATGATTTTTGTGACTGTTAATGACACCCGAGGTTGAGAATTCCGTCGGATTTAAACATAAGAAATCGTCGGTTTTCGTCGCTTTTACTTCGCCGAAACCGATTAAAGCCCTTACGTTTTTTACTCGTTTTGATCGGTTTTCGTTGGTACTTAAACGTAAGAAGCATCGGTTTTCGTCGGTTTCAAAACTTAAAAAAGCGTCGGTTATCATCGGTTTCAATACGTGAGAAGTGTCGGTTTCGTCGGTTTAAAGGGAACGAAGCGTCGGTTTTTGTCGGTTCCAAACGTACGAAAAATCGGTTTTTGGCATAAATTGATCGACTTCCGAGATTTTCCAGTATGATATGTTTTTTACCCTCCTCTTTTTTAATTCCGGGCTTGGGACCGGCAGTGGCGGAGTTACATAAAAAAACTTTAGGAGATTTGAGCAGAGCACTGGGTAGAAAAACATGGCTCAAAACGCTCTCTCCAAAAACTGACAGAAACTGACAAAAACCGTCAAAAACCAACACTTCTTACAAGTAAAAACGATGAAACCGACAAAAGCCGACGAAAAACGACGCTTCGTTATCGTCGGTCTTTCTCAACACGGGACTCCACACCCACATGTTCAAATATACTGTTTATATTGACTTCATAAGAAAAAAAAACTTATAAAATATTATTAAAACTACTCCTCTTCTGCCTTTTGATTTTGCGCTTTTTCGGATTACTTTAAAGAACTGATTTTCCAAAACTTTCTTTCAATGAAATTTTTGTGACTAAAATCATTTACAGGAGCCATGAAATGAAGCTATATTTTTGCAAATTTTTGCATTATGGTGTCAACTCAGGAACAGCTTCCAACAAGGAGGCTCGGTAATGTGCGCTTGCACATGATGTTTCGACAGCGCTCAACCACATCTTTGACTTTATTGTCCGCTAAATGAGGAAAAAATGACGTTCAAAGTTCACAATTTGCTCCAAAAGAGTACTATATTAATTTTTTTTAAATGTTTAAAACTCAAACCACGAGTTAAATAATTCCATGTTAGAGGACCAATGAGTCTGCGAGTTCTGCCATTAATAAGACTGCAAGACAAGACAAACAGCAAAATCATATATAAACGACAAGCATTAATTACGACCAAAATTCGATGTCTGTTTTTAAAAATAAATACTTAATAGCAAAGTCCAAAAAACATCAGATAAAACCTAAACTAACCAAATTAACTTGTACTTCATAAGAAAAAATACAGAACCTGTCCTTAATTAATACTAGGTATCAAGTAGAGAAAAATAAAATGGTCGCGTTATAAAATTAGCATGTATTTTTTGAAAAAGAACTAGGTTCAAAGTCATGAACAAGATTAACTAACAACTGAATATAATAACTAGGTTCGTTTAAACCTCAGTAGGAAGCGGCTAAGACTTTTTATGATCCAAAATATGCCATAAGACTACAAGAAGATTAATTCCGAAAAAAACTTAATTTATTGTTGCGGGAAAGCGTTGTTAACAACATAACCCGTGCACTTAAACTTTAGATGCATTCGATTGCGCCTGTTTTCTGCAACTATAATGTCATATGTGACGCTTCATTATTGAGAATAGGTAAAAATGGATAAATAACATCAAAAAGATGCAAAGTTAGAAAAACAATTATATTTTTTGAAAACAATTCATTTCGAAGTCATCAAAACCAACAGTTAAAAATTGAAACGGTTCTATTATTCTACAAAAAGCGATTGAGACTTGTCATTATCCGCGAGACTACAAAAAGAACAACAAATAAAAAAAATTACCAGAAAATAGAGTTGAAGCCGTTAAAATCCTAAGCTATTCACTAAAAGATCTTAAAATGTCCAATTGCAGCTTACTGCTACAGAAATGAGGCTAGAGGCGTGGTGTCCTGAATGAAACTGGAAAATCAGGTTCAGGAAAGGACAAAAAATTCCAAAGCGAAAAATTTTTTCAAAACAATTAACTTCAATGTGTCCTGTAAAACATGAGCTATCAACTAAAATTCTTGAAAAGTTTCAAGTATATTCCCATAAAAAGCCATCGTCATTGAGAACTATCATTATCCAGAGTATGTCAGAAATCTACGAAAACACGACTAATACATAATAAAAATTTTAAAAAAACATGCAAGAAAACGGTGTCGAGGCCGTTCAAAAACCATATATTCACTAAGAACATTAGATACGTTCAAATAAGCGTCCGTTTAGCACCAATAATCTGATATGCGACCTTTCATTAATGAGACTTGATAATAAGTAGACAAAAAAATTAGCAAAGTAAGAGAATACCATTAAATTTTTTGAAAACAATTAAACTCGAAATTATCAAAACCAATTTTTTATTATAATAATTTAATTAAATTGGTTACCTATGCCTTAGTGCTTGAGAACTGTCTTTATCCAGAATATGCCATTCGACTACACAAAGAACAAAAACAAAGAAAAAACCTAACTAATTTTGTATCGAAGCCGTTAAAATCAAAATTTTTTCAATCAATACTTTTGAAAAAGACCAATTGCAGCTGCATACAATCAATGGTGTGATTTCTGAACTGTCATTCATTAGTTTAGGTAACAAAAGAGACAAAAGATCAAAAAAGCAAAAACATAAAATACGTTTGTTTGTTTTTTAAAACAATTTATTTCAAAGCCATGAAAACGATTAGCTGTCAACTGAGATATTAAAAAATATCTTTATGCCTTCATAAGAAGCCATTAGGACATGTCATTTTATGGAAAGTGCCATACCATACGTCTACGAAAAGATCGAACGAGAAATAAAAACCAGGTCCAAAATTCATATAAATTTTGCAAGAAAATTTTGCCGAAGCCGTTAAAACGATAATCTATTCACTAATATCATCAGATAATTGCCATAATTGTGATAGACCTTTCAATAATGTCATTACGTGAAAAGACACAAAAAGAACCAAATGTATTCAAAAAAGAACCGAAAAGAACCAAAAATACTCAAAGTATTCCAATGTCCAGAAATCATCAATTTTTTTAAAACTCGCAGTATCAAGGCCAAAAAGCATTATAAAAACGTAAAACTGCAGTTATCTCCAGAATTTATGTCAATGGAAACAACATTTCGTTGCTGAGAATACGCTACAAATTGGTTGATAAAAATACCATTTAAAAGTGAAAAGCTAATAATTTCATTTTTAATTTTGGAAAACCGGCAAAAGTTTTTTCATAAGACTATCGCAGGACGAATTCTTGGAGTTTCCACAGATTCACCGATTGTGGCAGCATTTTTGTCTGCATGTACCATAAATTTATACAAAGTGGTCTAAATATGCTTATTTTCGCCATATTTGATGAAAGAATGGACGGATTTAAAAAGAATCTATGCCACAGTTTCAGCCAAAAACTTCAGCAAACAATTCAGCAATACTTTTAAATCTTTAAAGCTGAAACCAACTGTTTTTAAAATTGTAACATAATTTCAGCAAAAATGACAACATTTTTCTGCAAAAAAACGGAAAATCGGAACAAAAACAGTCATTCAAGGAAATCAGTCAATTATTCACACGAGTTTAAACCTCGATAACTTCGTGTAGAAAACGTTTTTCAAAAAATCTTTCTAATGGTACCACTCACAACTCTCTACGACGAATATATCGATCGGCCAAGATTAATTGAACTGAAAAAACCAATTTCAGTATATCTTTCCTCCCCCCCCCCCCCCCCCCCAAGTTTTTATTTGTGTCTAGGAAATAAGCCCCCCTCACGGAATAAAACAACTCCTATTTTAAATAGAATAAACCCACAGACAAAACCCCATTTTAAAATTGATTTTCGGTCCTTATAATATTTTCGGTTGTGATAGTTTCATGTCAAATTATACAGGCCGCAAAGAAGTGGCCGCTGCCCGCAAGGCATTACTAAACACGATAAATGCGCGGCTCTTGAATAGTTAAGTGTGGGTTTATTTCCCTGGGAGTTTGTTTCGATGGGGGTGCCCGGTTTGACCAAACTTACTTACTTTATGGTCCATTTTATGGTCAGTAGGATATCGTATATGGTCCGTATTATGATTGGCAAGGTACCATATATGGTCCGTTTTATGATTAGTAAATTAGTAAGATACCATATATGGTCCTTTTTATGATGAGTAAGATACCATATATGGTCCGTTTTATGATGAGTAAGATACCATATATGGTCCTTTTTATGATGAGTAAGATACCATATATGGTCCGTTTTATGATGAGTAAGATACCATATATGGTCTGTTTTATGATGAGT
>NC_134470.1:5291425-5293925 GCF_964194025.1 Convolutriloba macropyga
AATAACCCAGTTTCATGGGTTTTTCATGAAAGAATATATGATCCCTTATTCTGATATTAGTAGATAGCTGATGGCGTTCGTGACCCTGAAAACAATTGTTTTATAAATTAAAAAAAAATCACTTTGTAATTTCGCAATTTTGCTCCTTTTATTTTCTGTTTATTATCTAGTCTCAATAATTTCAAGCCAAATATGACATTATTGTTGTCAAAGGAAGGTTTCAAGGGGGATTGGTGTCACACAATCTAAAGTTTTTAAAGAATTCGTTGACTTTACTGTCTTCGACACGGAAAAAAAGTAAATTAATTTTTGATTTTTGTCATGTTTGACGTTCATTTTGTCAACGTAAAATATATTCTGGATAACTTCGAATCTGAAGGGCTTGCTTTGGAAAAATTAATGAACCTATATAAATATTTCGTTCTGCATTTAACGGCGTTCATGTCTTTGGAAACATTTTTTTCGAAAAAAAATTTAAGTGTTACTTAATTTTTTTATCCACTTGTTACCTAGCTTCATTAACAAGAGGTAACATAATACATTATTGGTGCTCGAAGAAAGTGAAATCGAACATATTCTTATGGCCATAGTATGGCTTTACGGTTTTGAAAGCGTTTTATGCCATTTTTAATTGATTTTTTGTTTGTTGTCTATTTATTGGTAACCGCATAAAAAACCGAATACCGGCAGTTCTTAATTCCTTCTACAGAAGCATTGGTAATCGTACACATATGGGATTTTTTAGTTGATTTCTAATGGTTTTCATTACTTTGAAGTTAATTGTTTTAAAAAAAAGCGATTTTTACAACTTTACAGTTTTTGTTCTTTATTGTCTAAATGTTACCAAGCCTTTTTATTGAGTAGTCCCATATCGTTTCTGGTGAACTAAAAGTTAGTTTGTCTAATATCAGTTTTATCTGACCCTATTTTGACTTTGTTATTATGTTTTGTTTTTTAAAACGGACATGGAACTTTTGATGTAATTAATTTTTGTTGTTGTTGTTTGATTTTGCTGTTCGTTCTGACTCGCTTTCTTAATATTTGCACATCTCGTCAACTTAATGCACCATTTTTCACTCCATCACTGAGATATTTGCTTTGGAAACTATCTTTTCGTTCCTACACCAGTTTTTAAAAAAGACTTGAACTTTTGAGTTTTTCTCATTTTGTAGACAATTATGCCAAAATTGTGGATGAGCGTGGGCAATTGCACATTTCCGAGTCTCCTTGTTTATATAAGTATAAATATATATATATATATATATATATATATATGTATATATATATATATATATATATATATATATATATATATATATAAATTATATACCCGGACTTGAGTCGCAGAGCTTTTCAGCGCTGAACCAGCACATTCCAAGAGTAAAAATTTAATTCAGTTCTGAAACATTGTTTCTCCAGAATATTTTAAGTTTCTTTATGTGCAGCATTTCTTCATAATGATTATATTGAGGTCATAGAGTTTGCCCAGGCTAAACTAAACCTGTGTAGTCTGAAAATTACTCATACTCCCTAATTAAGTCTGAACAGAGTGAAATCATACTAGCTAGTAATTACTATAGTAGTATACACACTATTTATATTTAAGCTGGTTTGAAGGCAATTACAACAAAGCCCATTTAGCTCAGTGGTTACGACTTGCTACGCAAATTAATTGTTACAAGTACCCACGCGGAAGTTCGAATCGCATATAAAGCAAACCTTGTTGGCGGGAGTTAAGCTGATCATGTTGTTTTTCATAAAGTAAATTTTACTCAAAAATCAGACTAGCCAGTGTAAATCGTGACATGAACAGAGTGCTGGCCATCCTAAAAAAACAGAATGTCTTTAGACTGATTCAGCGCTGATTTGCTCTGCCACCAACCTCCGGGTATATGATAAAGATTATATATTTGGAACTCTATTTGGAACTGCAGTGCAATGAATTTTTAACACATCAATTACTATAAAGTAGTTTTCGTCGGTTTCATTTCCAAATAAACAGATAGAGCAATGAGCTGAATTGTAAGCAAGCAAGTTTCTCGGTAATGTGCATTATTACATATAATGTTTCGACTCCGACTATCCAAATTCTTAGTCCAGCGATGAAAGAAGGATTGGAAACTCCCAATTTAAAGTGGAGTAATAGCTGGGCGAGTATAGAAAGTGATGTTTCTTTTTGGGAGAGGCCGAATAGCTTCTCTTTCGAGCCTAAAACTGCGAAATGCACTCAAATTTTTCAAAATGGGTTTAAGGATTCATTTTCACTGAGTGGGTAACGATAATCGGATCCCAGGTATGTTGTTATATAGCACGTTACTATGTAAGAAAATAGCACGTGCGCCTTGAGTAATAAAAAATGCGTGCTCACTATGCTGGGGGGGGCACAACAGAATAGATCCCATTAATCGGATCTATTCTGTTCCATCTAAGTTACATCTAATTATATTAATAATAATAAAGATAATGATAGTAACAATAATAATAATAACAACAATAATAA
>NC_134470.1:5298925-5308925 GCF_964194025.1 Convolutriloba macropyga
TGTTTGTCGCAAACTTGTTGTACTTTGTTGCCTTTTAGGCAACGCGCTTGGTCTATTCTTAAATTTCGTGGTACACCGTGTTGTACTATATGTTTGTTTAAGAATTTTTCAATATTAGGGTCGTTGGCGTTGTTGTACAGTTTGAGTGTTGGGAATTTTGAGAAACGATCTATGCAGGCTAGAAAATATATTTCACGACCATGCCCGTCTATGATAGGGCCACCGAAATCGATTTGTATTTCTTCATTGGGTTCTGAGCATCGTGGGAGGGGGGCCCACTTTGTTTTTGGTATTAAGCTTTTTAGATTCTTACCAAATTCAGTACATGGTCTGCACGTCTTTGATTTGTTTATAAGGTCCCGATTGATATACGGCCACCATAAACGTTGACCAAGCTCTGTCATTCCCCATGCGCCGGGGTGGGTTGCATGCAGTATGTCCATGACTGGTTCTTTCATTACGTGTGGGATCGCGAGTTTATTGTCCACTAGTATGCAGCCATTGTGGGTGCTGAGGTTCCTCCATTGCCCATGTATTTGTTTGCAGAGCTTTTTGCATCTCTGTTCGTCGTTGGTGAGTATACAATCTCTAACTTCTCGTAGGACAGAGTCTCGGTTAGTCATTGCTGCGATTATCTTCATGTTAAATACGCCCTGTATCATATCGTTCACTTCTTTGTCCTTTGGATGTTGTTGCGTTTGTGCTGATGGTGATTTGGAAGGGCTGAGGAAGTTGCTCATTGAAAATTTTTGTCTTGATGGCGAGGCTTGTGGATTTCGGGTTTCCGTAGATTTACTCATTTTGCTAGGTTCGGATAAGTGTAAAGTTTGTGAATGCTGCTGAGTAGGGGATAACGTAATTGGCAAATGCGCTTTCTTAATTGTGTGGTTCAAAACTATCTTGTTTTTTATGACGTCATATTCCGTGTTTGGAATGTGTTCTGTTGCATTTTTGCGTTTGCTGCGTAAGTTGTAATTGTTGTTGTAATTGTTCATTGTCCTTGATGTCTCGCTTGGTTGCTCGTTTTGAAGCATGTGATCGTCATTGTGGCACCATTTTTGGTCTTTTGTATTCGTTGTGGTGGAATCGTGCGGCAATTGTAGCCTGTACTTTTCTTGCTTGGAATCGTGCGACAATTCCACGGACTTTTTGAATTTGTTGTAATCGTGGCGCGATTCCACCCTTATTGTTGGTTGGTTGTTGTTCTCGTGGGACGGGTTAGGGGTGTTTCGTTGGGGGGTGTGTTGTGCGTGTTGTGTGTTTATATCCTGTTTTCTAGGTCTGCCTCTGCGCCTTTTGAATTTTGTTGTATGTTCGGCTTTTTCTATAGCTTCTTTCTTAGGTCGTCCCCGTTTGCGGATTATATTTAATGTGTTTTTAATAACGTTGATTTGTGCGATTATAAAGTCAGCGTCGTATGTGCTAGGTGGGGTTGCTATTTGGTCTGGGTTTCGTGACATGTAATCTGCCATCCCCATTTTTGATCCGGGTATGTGTTCAATTGTAAATGTAAATGGGATAAGCCTGTCACACCACCGTTTTAGGCGGCTTTGGTGTATTTTTGATGATCGTTCTTTCAATATGGACAAAAGCGCTCGATGGTTCGTTTGGACGATAAAATTATGTCCTAGTAAATAGTGTTTGAAATGTTCTAGTGCCCACACTACTCCCAGTACTTCGAGTTCATTGATGCTATATTTTTCTTCTGCTTTGTTTAAGAACCTGGAAGCGTAAGCGATTGTGACCCACCCGTCGCATGTTTCTTGTTCTAGTACCGCACCTAACCCTCCTCTCGAGGCGTCTGTTTTTACTCTAGTCTTACGGTTTATATTGAAGTGTGTGTTTTCAGTTAGGTGACGTATTGTTTCTTTTATTTTGTTAAACGCTGCTTCGTCTTGCTCTTGCCATACAAATTTTGTTTCTTTTTGTAAGAGTTTGCGGAAGTCTTTGCATGTTTCGGCTAGGTTTGGGATAAATTTCGTTAGATGGTGGATGCTACCTAAGAATGATTTCAGTTGCTTCTGTGTTTTTGGTTGTTGGAGGTTAAGGATTGCTTGTGTCTTTGAGACTATTGGCTTAATGCCGTTTTTGTTGATTTCGTATCCAAGCCATGATATTTTTTTATTGCAAAATGACATTTTTCGATGTTTACTGCTAGCTTTTCTTCGTCTAGTTTATCTAGGCATTTGAATAGTTTTTCTTTATGATTTTCTGTTCCCCCTTTTGTGACTATTATTATGTCGTCGAGAAAGCTGAATGTGTTTGTGAGGTTGGCTAGAGTAATGTCTATAGCTTTTTGAAAATCGGCTGGCATGTCTGTTAGACCATAAAATCCGGTATTGAATCGGTATGTTCCTCTGGCTTGTCCGCCAATGATGTTGAAGTTGCAGTGTTTCGCTGTCTCTTTGTCCAGTGGGAGTTGGCTATACGCGTAGCGTAGGTCAATTGTTGAGAATAGTACTTCTCCATCGTCGGACGCTTGAGTGATTGTTTGTGCGATGCTATCCATTAGGCAGTCGATGTTATGCATTTGGTACTTGTTCTTGTGGATTGCCTTATTAATCGTTTTTGCGTCCATAGCCAGTTTAATTGATTTGTCCCGTTTGACTGTTATGACAATAGGCGAGATGAAGAATTCTTCGCTACACTTGTCTAGTTTCGTGATGTGTCCGTTCGTTTGGAGTTTCTTTAGTTCTTCTTCTACTTCTTTTTCGAGGTGGAGTGGGATTCTACGTCCCTTTTTATGGATGGGGGTGTAATACGACTTAAATTTAGATTTTACCTTATGATTGACCGATCGACCTATTCTGCTTGTTAGGTTTTTGTATTTTATAGCAATTTCCTGTTTTAGTGGGCATGTGGATGGGGCACTGATGTTGTAGATGGTCTTACCTTCCACATTTGTGGGGTCCTGTTGATGTAGGGTGATTCCTAATGCTTGAAAAAGATCTCTGCCGATGATGGCCCGGTGACTGTTTGGGACGACGATGAGGTCTGCTCGCCCTGCATTCCATCCATTGCATTGGATATCACTGTATAGGGTCCCCTTATTACGGATTGGGTCATTTGTGTAGCTACGTAGCTGTACTGGGTTCGCGGTGTGGCTCCACCATGTGTTACTGTCTCGTTCTTCTATCTCTTTCGCCATTCGTTCTGTTACCAGGCTTGCTGAGCTTCCGGAGTCCACCATCACCCAATATCTGCTGTTACCGTATTGTATTTCTAATTTTGCTGGAGTCGTCTTGTCTTTCTCTGGGGACAGCATATTGACTGAATAATCGTCCTCTGAGTTAGTGTACTGTGAATGTACTTCATTGTCAATCGATATGTTGTTGACGTCTTCAGTGACTGCTTCTACGTTGTTGTTGACTATTTCGTTTACTCGTTGTGTGTTAGTTTGGCGGTTCAGATTGGATTTGCATACCCTCGCAAAATGGTTCGGTTTGTTGCATCGTCTACATGTTTGGCCCATTGCTTGGCATTTGGACCTATGGTCGATTGTCCATGGTTGACCGCATTTTCGACAGTTGTGGCTTGTTTATCTTGTCATTGTGGATGTGCTTGTTCTTGGTGGTCTTCCTGTTCCTCTGAATCGTGAGCTCGATATGGCCATCACGTTTTTCTGTTTGTCCATTGGTGTGAGTGTGTTCTTTGATTGGATTGTGAGTTGATTTCTTGCTCCCAATTCTATTCCAATCGCTACTTCGAGTGCTCTTTCTGGGGATAGCGTGACTTTTAATAGTTCTTTCTGAATTTCCAGGTCCGTCATGTTTGCTGTGAATATGTCACGCAAAAGTTCGTCTTCTAAATGGCCTAGTTGGCAGTGTTCCGCTAGTGAGCGGAGTGCTGAGTGGAATTGTTCCATTGTTTCCCCTCGTTGTTGGCGACGTGTTAGTAATAGATACCTGTCGAACGTCACGTTCCTGGGTCTAATGAAGGTTATTTCTAATTCTTCCCAAATTTCTTGTGTGGTTTTCGTTTCGACATTTGTGTGGGGTAACTTTCTGCCATGCATTTTCCTGCCTTCTACTCCTAGGCTAAGATATATTAGTGACTTGACCTTCCTGTCTGCCATGTCCCACGGTTTCTCTCCGCACAATACTCCTACACGGTCGATGACGTTGCACTCGTTTTTCCATTTTGTAATGGCTTGGTGGTAACGGGTGAGTCTCTCTCGTTCCATTGTTTGGGTGGGGTTGTTTACAGGTGGCTCTTCCGTCGGTTCTGGAGGGTAGGTGACTAATGTCGGTTTCTCTCTGAGGAGGTCTTCTACTTGGATATTTGTCTTAGCGACGATTGCCATCTTGAGTTGGCTTCTCCACTTTTCCCATGGTATTGGTGGGTTGCTACTGGGTCTTTCCCAGAATGGTTCTAGGCCAAGTATGGTTTTACCTTTTAACTCTGACTGCGCCATGTTATGCGTTTCCGATAAGTCTTATGTTAAGTGTAAAAGACGTGGGCGTTGACAACTTTATTTCATACACATTAAGGCAGAACTGCAGTTAGACAGTTCGCTGCCAACGCATCTAACAGCTAGGCAAGGTCAAGTACCTGCCAGCTAGGAGATAGTCATTCGTGCTACGAATGACACAACAAAAGAATAAATAGAGTACAACGTGTAACGTATGACTATACTGCAACAAGGGACTATTAATTTACTACATTGGAGATGAAGGTTAATAAATGAAGTTGTAATCAAAAGTGTTTTCGACATGATGAGTGATGTGAGTTTACTCTAGTATCACAATAATAATAAAAAATAATAATAATAATAATATTAATAATAATAATAATAATAATAATAATAATAATAATAATAATAATAATAATAATAATAATAATGATAACAATAATAGCAATACTAATAATATAAATTATAATAGAAAAATTAATAATAGTAATAGTAATAAAAAATAATGAAGATAAAAATGATAAGATAATAATAATAATAATAATAATAATAAGAAGAAGAATAACAATAATAATAACAATAATAATAATAATAATAATAATAATAATAATAATAATAAAAATAATAATAATAATATTAATAATAATAATAATAATAATAATAATAATAATAATAATAATAATAATAGTAATAACAGTAATAATAATAATAATAATAATAATAATAATAATAATAATAAAAATAATAATAATAATAATAATACTAATACTAATAATAATAATAATTTTAATAATAATAATAACAATAGTAATAATAATAATAATAATAATAATAATAATAATAATAATAATAATAATAATAATATTAATATTAATAATAATAATAATAATAATAATAATAATAATAATAATAATAATAATAATAATAATAATAATAATAATAAGTATAATAATAATAATAATAATAATAAAAATAATAATAATAATAATAATAATAATATTAATAATAATAAAAATAATAATAATAATAATAATAATAATAATAATAATTGTGGTACCCGTATCACACTCCACCATTTATCTGTGCAGTGAATTAATACTACTTACATCGCAGTACATATTTATTACCATCGTTATCTATACTCTCAATCGTCCGACGATTGACTCTTACTTTCAGTGACATGTAGTTGTGACCTTGACTACAGCTAATACACTAACTGCGAATTGGCTAAGCGCATTTCTGCCTTAACGTTGAAATTGAATAGTTGTCACTGACTCTCTTTCTTTATCAAAACATTAGACTATAGCAATAGGCTTCGTCAATACATCATCCATCATCATCATCGTACTAACGCTACGCCCAATACTAGTACGACACGGCGCAGTCAGATTCAAAAGGACGTACAGCACTCGGTCTCGAACCATTTTGGGATAAACCCAGCAGCAACCCGCCCATCCCATGGGAGAAGTGGAGAAGCCAATTCAAAATGACCCTAGTCGCAAAAACAAATATTGAGCTGCACGAACTACTCCAAGAGAGACCAACAACAGTCACATACCCCCCCCCCCGAACCGGTAGAAGAACAACCAGTCCACAACCCGACGCAAACAATGGAAAGAGAGAGACTAACACGATACAACCAGGCGATAGCCAAATGGAAAAATGAGTGTAACCAAATAGACAGAATAGGCGTATTATTCGACGATAAGCCATGGGACACGGCGGACAGGAAAGCCAAATCACTCATCTACCTAAGCCTGGGCATTGAAGGGCGAAAAATGCATGCCAGAAAGTTCCCTCACACAAATGTAGAAAACAAAACAACACAAAAAATATGGGAAGAACTCGAAGTGACATTCATACGCCCGAGAAACGTAACATTCGACCGTTACCTACTATTAACCCGCAAACAACAACGTGGAGAGACAATGGAACAGTTCCATTCAGCCCTAAGAGCACTAACAGAACATTGTCAGCTAGCCCACCTCGAGGACGAACTACTACGCGACATATTCACAGCGAATATGATCGATCATGAAATACAGAAAAAACTGTTAAAAATGACATTCACCACAGAAAAGGCCCTCGAACTAGCAGTTAGCATAGAGCTAGGAATAAGAAGTCGACTAGCCATACATTCAAAACAACTATCCGACCCTCATCAAAACGCTTTCATCGGACGTGAGGAAATGATCTCAGAAATATCGAGCGCAAGATTCCGCGGTTCAAATAGAACAATAACAGCCCGAGAACCATATTGAGGGAACAACAAGCCAACATTCAACAACAATAGAAATACACCCCACAACTGCAGAAACTGTGGACAAACATGGGACATCAATCACAAAGCCAAATGCCAGGCAATTGTACAAACGTGCCGCAGATGCACAAAACCCAACCACTTCGCAAAAGTATGCAGATCAAACCTGAACAGACCACAAACACAACGGTCCGTAAACGAAGTCGACAATCAAAACATGGAACAATCATCCGACGGAATCAACATGATATCCCTACAAGAAGAAATCCACTCAACGTACGGAAACTCAGACGACGATTATTCCGTAAATATGATGGACACCACAGACAACCCAACTACTTCGTCAAAACTCCACGTACAATACGGCCACAGCAAGTATTGGGTAATGGCAGATTCAGGAAGTTCAACCAATATAATTACAGAACAGATGGCGAAGGACATCGAAGCAAGGGATAGTAACACCTGGTGGAGCCGAACAACAAATCCAGTTCAACTGAAAAGCTACACCAACACACCCATTAAAATTCTTGGTACACTCTTACTGTGACATTGATTGCAATGGGTGGCGCGCAGGACGAGCAGACATCATAGTGGTCCCCAACAAACATAGAGCCATCGTGGGAAGAGACCTATTCCAACCCCTAGGAATACACCTCAAACAAGAAGAATCCCCAAAAGCACAAGGTAAGAACATAGATTCAATAGAAATAATGTCAACATGCCCCATCAAACGAGAAGTAGCAACAAAATATAAAAATTTAACAACCAGATTGGGAGGTCAAAAAAATCATAAGGTAAAATCCAAATTCAAAAGCAACTTCACCCCAGTCCATCAAAGGGGAAGACGTGTACCCCTACATCTAGAAAAACAAGTCGAAGAAGAACTCCAAAAATTCCAGAACAACGGACATATCACAAAATTAGAAAAATGCAGCGACGAATTCTACATATCACCAATAGTCATCACGGTCAAAAAAGACAAATCAATAAAACTAGCGATGGATTCAAAAATGATAAACAAGGCAATCCACAAAAACAAGTACCAAATGCACAATATCGAAAGCCTCATGGACAACATCGCACAATCAATAACACAATCGTCCAACGAAGGACAAATACAATTTTCAACAATCGACCTACGCTACGCATACAGCCAGTTACCACTAGATGAAGTTACAGCTAAACAATACAATTTCAATATAATAGGCGGTCAAGCCATAGGAACATATAGATTCAATACTGCATTCTACGGACTCACAGATATGCCGGCAGAGTTTCAAAAGGCAATAGACAAAACATTATATAATCTGAAAAACACATTTAGCTTCCTAGACGACATCATCATTGTTACAGGCGGAGGTTTAGAAAACCACAAGAAACATCTATTTAACTGCCTCGACAGATTTAACAACGAAAATTTAGCAGTAAACTTAGACAAATGTCACTTTGCCAAAAACAAAATAACCTGGTTGGGACACGAGATAACAGAAAAAGGATTAAAACCCGTCATTTCCAAGACACAGGCGATACTAAACCTAAAACCACCTACAACTCACAAACAATTTAAATCATTCCTCGGCAGTGTACACCATTTCACTAAATTTATTCCCAATCTAGCAACGCTATGTCGAGGTTTCAGAGATCTACTACAGAAAGACACAAAATACGTAAGGACAGAAAACCACCAATCCGATTTCGAAACAATAAAAAACAACATCAAGAACCTAACAAAAAACAACCACTATGACACCAAAAGAAATACAAGAGTCAAAACAGACGCCTCACAATCGGGCCTAGGTGCAGTATTAGAACAAGAAACATGCAACGGATGGGAGACAATATCATACGCATCACGATTCCTAAACAAAGCAGAAGAAAAATACAGTATCAACGAACTAGAATTACTAGGTGTCGTATGGGAACTTGAACACTTCAAACACTATCTACTGGGACACCACTTTATAGTACAAACCAATCACCGAGCACACCTATCCATACTCAAAGAACGAACCAGTAAAATCCATCAGAGCCGCCTAACCCGATGGTATGATAGATTATTTCCATTTAACTTTAACATCGAACACATACCGGGCACAAAAATGGGATTAGCGGATTACATGTCACGAAACCTGTCAGAGCCTGCAAAACCACCGAACGAACACGACGAAAATTTCATAATAGCAACAATAGACATCATACGCGAAACGTTAAACATACTGAGAAAAAGGGGTAGACCCAGAAAACAACAAGTTCCACAAGCAATAAACAACAAAATCAAAACGTCCAACGATTCCACACTATCTAAAAACAGTAAAGTTGAAACGTCCAACGATTCCATATTGAATAAAGACAACAACACGGAATCACTTAACGATTCCACACACAAAAAAAATAAAAACAACATAAAAATTTTTTATTATTATTAACATTTTTTATTAACATAAAAAATAAACACACTCGACAAAGAGGCAGGCCAAGAAAATCCATAAAGGAATTACAGAACAGCCACAAGAAATCACAAGAAACAAGTCAAAAACACGTCACAAAGACTATTAAACCGTGTACAGCAATTAATTACAACTTACACAGTGCACAAAACTCAAACAACACAGATTTCAACACAGCAAATTATGACGTCAGAACAAACCAACAATTAGCACACAACACAATATCACAAGCGCATTTGCCATTTATCTTGCCTTGCACACAGCAGCCTCATTTAATTACTCCCAAAAATTCTGCTCAACAAATGGACAACCCAACTAACGAAAAAACAAACACAATCACAGGATCACCCTCTCCAAAGAAGGCCTTCTCAATGACAAACTATTTAAGCCCACCCCCCAAACAACCAACAATAGGCACAACACCAGAGAACGAGGAGCAGCTACCAAAACCCCCCGACGACATCTTTAACAACAAACTTATAGCCACCATGACCAACCGCGATACCGTACTCCGGGAAGTACGCGACTGCATCCTAACAGGGGACGAACAACGATGCAAGAAGCTCAGCAAACAAATCCACGCCAATTGGAGGAGTCTAAGCGTACAAAAGGGTTGTGTACTACTAGAAAACAAACTTGCCATCCCCAACAGCCTCAAAGAATCGGTCATAGATGTTTTACATTCCGCGCATCCGGGAGCTTGGGGCATGACCGAGTTAGGACAACGCATATGGTGGCCCTTCAATAACCGCAATTTGATAAACAAATCCAAAACATGCCGACCCTGCACAGAATTCGATAAAAATTTAAAAAGCATAAATCCAAAAAGCCACTG
Organism: Convolutriloba macropyga; assembly: GCF_964194025.1. Classification (NCBI taxonomy): domain Eukaryota; kingdom Metazoa; phylum Xenacoelomorpha; order Acoela; family Convolutidae; genus Convolutriloba; species Convolutriloba macropyga. Next base: position 5,308,879 of record NC_134470.1, read on the forward strand.
GGCACCCTTACCACAATGCTCAGAACCAAACGAAGAAATTCAATTAG
>NC_134470.1:5313925-5334227 GCF_964194025.1 Convolutriloba macropyga
TAAGTTTCTTGCCTCTTGGGCCATTAGGAAAATTAGGATAAACATCACTATGAACCTGAGTTTGTGATTCGCACCCTATCGGCCAAAACTGAGCTGAGAAGACTTTTTAAATTCTCTCAGCGAAGTGAGACGGAATGAAAATTAGTGAGAAATTAGAGAGCCAAGAATCAGCAGCAGACAACTGCTTTGTTTTTCCTAAATTGAGTCTAAACATTCCAAACAGAAGTAAATCAAATTTTAAAATTTAACATATCAAGCTTCGAGCGCGCAATTCCTACAAGATGGAGATTGAATGAAGTATCCATGAGAAATTTAAAGAAGTATGAACGCTACAACAACATCACCAACAAACAGCTTAACACAATCAATTCCTACTCTGTGTAAGCTTTTCTATATAAATGAACAATTTAATTAATTGAACTTTTCAGCCCCTCTTTTGAATTTTAGTTGAGACTTAACAGCGTGAACAGGTCTTGGGCATATATCTTTGCCTTCGACTGTTTGTCAGATAGATCGGCATACATAGAGGCATCCCGAAGTGTGTGATCCGTAATAGCCCGTTCTGTTTGATAACCGGTGCGACCAGTGAGGCAATTTTAGGCATTCACTTAGTGAGGAACATTTAGACAATTGGACTGATGGCTTTATTACCTTCGCATCATCTTCCCCATACTGTATAATTTTTATAAAGTTATCCCAAGCTTTGAATCGCTCTAAAATGCCTTGAATTTAGATCTTCTATAATGCTCTTCCATTTTGCTGACCAGCTGGTGAAAGTAGAGCCCCTTCAGATTTCATTCACTAAGAAACCCAGAGAAGAGATCAAACCCTGTATCACTATCCATTATACAGAAAATGAGTGTGGATGCGGGGGTTCTACTAGAGTCACCATGGGAATGATGCACTGGGAAGTCTTCCTAGTCATTTCGAATGCACTATTTGTTACCGCCCCTGCCGCCAATTCAAAAAATTGCATAGGAACCGAGATTTTCAAACTCCCCATTTTGATTGCTTTCGCTGTAGAAATGAGTTACTTAAATATTGGAACAAAACTAATTGCCCCATTTGTTTAACTCCCAATTTTACAGATAAAAAATGCCATTAATTCCATGTAACTCTTGTCAAGAAATCAAAAAGTTATCCACTTGCAACACACTCCTCAAAAATTTACACACTGGAAAATCAGTTTGTTGTCAGTGTATGGCCTTCACCACCACAAAATGCACTTTATGTAAACAAATCTTTGATAAAAAACCCATGCTGAAATGTCCGACTCAAAACTGACTTTACTTTACAAACCACTCAAAATGTTTACACCAACATAGCTTGATATCTTATTAATGGTTCTCAGGATTTCTGCCGGAGCCTTCTCTTTCTTTTTCCCTGTTTTTTTTGTGGTTGTATTTCTTCGTTTCAGCTTTTTGATATTTATAATTATATTGGCAATTGACCAAACAATCAAATCCCAAAATATTTAACAACCCAAACCTCGACAAATTTAAAAATGATCCCCTCCAATAAAAATGTCTCAAATATGAATACATTTGACAAAGAAACCAATACTGAAGGTTCCAAATCGGTCACATTAACTTGCCTATGCTGCAGACGCGAAACGATTGTTTTCAAGAAACTAAAGAGATCCTGCCTCATAAAATACCCCACGTCATGTGTCTTCTCTGTTATCAATATGTTATAAGAGATATGGGATATGACCTTTGTCCTAAATGCACTAAATTTAATGTTGTCTTTTCAATCTTTAACTGGTTTCAATGTGATATTATGCAGACCACAAAGGTTTCAATACTCTGTTGCAAAAACGTTTCATCACAGTTATGAACTTTTCAATTAACCCGTTAATTTTTGTAAATTCTGCGCTAAAGATTATAGCTTATGCCCATTTGCAAAAAAACATTCACATAAACTAAAATGCATCCGAAAACTTACCAAAACTTAATTCCCTACCTGGTTGTTTTACTGTGAATTCATTCGATCTCCCTGATTCAGTTCGGTTTTTACCGAGTAAAAGTCTTGTTTTTCATACTATTCCTACACTAGTCATTAGTATGACAAAAAGCACCAAAATAAGATTGTTTATTCTTTTCTTCGTTCTATTGTGCGCATTTGCAATATCACTTTTTTCCAGATTTTTCAAATTTTTTTCCAGATATATTTAACAAAAATATTTACACGAATCATTATTACTTTTTTGTCATGTCGGTGCTCATTAATCCTGTCCTAATCCAGTTCCTCAAAAAATTTCCTGTTTTTCCATTAGTTAAGTACAAACGGTTTTTCGATAGGTTTCTCTCATTTCCTACATGACCATTGTCACTGGCTCTACCCTAAAAGGACATTATTGGCCCAAAATGTTCATGCAAAACTGTTGTTGTGGAAAAACTACATAAATAATACCCAAGGAAAATTCTGATTATGCATGTGTTTCTTGCAAAAATGCCGTTTTTAAAAGTTATCCAAAACTGAAGTGCCCCATCTGTCTGCGACCTTGTCTCCTCGTTTTGATCACATCCTACTTCCGATGAATTCTACGCAGAAAAATGAAAATAGAATTAGGATTGACAAAACATCCACATTTTTCCCAACATAAAGAACATCGGTTTTGTCGAGTATGTATAATTAAGCAGAAAACATGCTCCATTTGCGGTAAATTTGCCGTTCAGTAAACAAAAACAACTCGAGTCACAACGATATTTTTTTCTTTCAACTTTTCCACGGGAAGGGGTTACCTCAGCTTTCTGCAGCCTGTCCTCCCTGGCCTATGAACCTCGCATAAGTAAGGATGTCTAGCCCAATTTTCCTTCAATAAATCAGCTTCTTCATGGCTATTCCCCTAACGATTTTAATCTTTTTTGCTAAATTTCAAGAACTTTGTTCATTTCTTTAATATCTAACATCTTTATCCTTGGTGAAATTTATCTTATGGTCTTTGGTGGAACCCTAACACAGTAATTGAAATAACAGGGCTACCAGGGCTGCCCACCTGGCAAAAGTATTACTTTTTTATTACCCCTTCCCCATCATAGTTTTTAAAAATGTGAAAAACTAAATAGGCTTTGCATTTAGCAGAACAAAAACAGTTCTATTTTCTATTATTTACTTTAAAATCAAAAATGCATTTAAAACACTTTTATATTTTTTAAAGTCTTTTATAGCAATAGTTTAGTAGAAATAAATAGAAGCCATAATGTGTGATATCAATGACACAGGCGAAATAACCAAAAATACAATTAGATTCCCTGCAAGCACTATGACCAGCAAAAAAAATTTGCCGTGTAATTATCTCAAATCACAATGAGTCAACTCAACAACAACCCGCGCAACCGGTCGCAGCCCCTCCTTTCCAACCTATTGACGCAGGCTGGACACCTTCATCCAATTCAATTCCTACAGTCCCCAAAACAATTGAGAAATCAACCGAAGGAGCTCCAGCTGCAAATATCCAAGAAAATGGTCATGCAAAAAAATCAAAAACCTGTCAAACATCGACGACCTGCTAACCGATGGTGACAGAAGAAACACCAAGTACTGACTAAATATACAGAAAAGCAGAGAAGTGCAAATGAACTCAGAAAACCTGAGGTTTGTCACAAACATGAAATATGCACTGAAAACCAAATATACTAATTTTGTCGTCTCAAACAAAAATAGGTCCAAACAACTACCACAGAAGACTATTTTTTAATGAAAACAAGCGAATTGACCATTGTACCAGAAATCTCCTTACACAGCGACCTATATACATGGAGATTAAAAACTGAGACCCAACTTCAAAAACGTACAATATCATAAATTATCAATTGGGCGTCTAAGCAGATGTGCCCTATGATGCCATCACCGCGTTTCTATCAATTGAAGACGACCACAAGGAAATTACGAAAGAATCCCTAATTTTAGAAAACACCAAGTTTAGGCAAGAATTATACATCAAGGAAACAGAACTACAAGAACTACAAATGAAATTTGAAAATTCACAAATAGAAAACAATGGGAAGGAAAACACGACATCGGACAAATACCGGAGACGCCAATACGTTTTGAAAAAAAACAGATGCAGAAAACTGACGACAGCATTTTTAATCAGATCTATAAAGCATTTGCTCAGAAACATCTCGAGGTCACGTCAGCCAATCAAAAGTTAGGCAGTGAAAATAGAAAATTGGTTGAGAAAATCATAGAATTGACGCACAAAATAGAGAAGAATAAAAAGACGAGGCAAAATTTAAAAACGATTATTTAAACAATTAACTACCCAACAGGATTCGCCAAAACACTCCGATACTGAAACACAAGACCTCCAGGAAGTCAATACTCTGGAAGACGAAGAACAAATTCAGTCTGAAAATGGTAGGAATTTTTCCACTGAGTACATGAACGAACTCTTCAGAAAGCTTTTGGGGCCAAGAATAAATTCCGAACGACGATTGACGACTTGTCTTTTATGCTTCAACTTGTCACCTTTGCATCTGGGTGAGCTGTGTTTAGAAGAGGGAAAAAACAGAAATCAGGCGCCTATGTGATCAATAATTGATGCTCTCAGTTTTTAGTTTTTTTTTTTGTTTTTTGGAGCTTGAATTATTTATCAGTGACAAGAAAAAGAATTAAATCTGCTGCCTTCTCGGCCAAAAGGAAAATTAAAAAACACCTCGCTATGAACGCGAGTTTGTGATTTGCTCCCTATCAGCACAAACTGAACTGCGAAGATTTATAAACTCTCTCAGCGAAGTGGGACAGAATATAAATTTCTTAGAAAAAAGAGAGCCAAGAATCAGCAGCAGACAACTGCTTTCTTAACTAAATTAAATCCAAACATTCCAAACAGAAACACATCAAATTTTAAAAGATAATTCATCAACATTTCGAGCTCACATTTTTTTAAGATGGAGGTTGCGAGAAGTATCGGCAAGAAATTTAAAGAAGTATCAACGCGACAACAAAATCAACAACAAACAGCTCAACCCGATTAAATCCAACTCTGTGTAAGCTTGTTTATTTACACAATCTATTTAATTAATTGAAATTTTCAGCCCGCATTTGAATTTTGGTCTAGACTTATTAGCGCGAACAAGTGTTGGGCATATATCTCTGCTTTCGAATTGTTTATTCCTTTTATCAGATAGATCGGCATACATACAGGGATCCCAACGTGTGTGAACCGTAATAGTCCGGTCTGTTTGATATAAATAATAATAATAATGATACTACTAATAATAATAATAATAATAATAATAATAATAATAATAATAATAATAATAATAATAATAATAATAATAATAATAATAAAAATAATAATAATAAAAATTATAATAATTTTAGTAATAATAATAATAATAATAATAATATTAATAATAATAATAATAATAATAATAATAATAATAAAAATTATAATAATGATAATAATAATAATAATAATAATAATAATAATAATAATAATAATAATAATAATAATAATAATAATAATAATAATAATAATAATAATGATAATAATAATAACAGTAATAATAATAATAATAATAAAATAATAATAATAATAATAATAATAATAATAATAATAATAATAAGAATAATAATAATAATAATAATAATAATTATAATAATAATAATATTAATAATAATAATAATAATAATAATAATAATAATAATAATAATTATTATTATTATTATTATTATTATTATTATTATTATTATCATTATTATTATTGTCATAATGTTACTAATAATAATAATAATAATTAATTCAACCAAACCTAGATAGTTTTGTTTTTGGGTATTCTCTAAAAATGCTTTCTGATCTCAATCCCTGGAGAGGAAAGACTAAAAACACAGAACGAGCTCAACATATTCTTTATAGTTCCCCCTCCTTGAAATTTGGTGTTTTACGGAGATTTATTACTTTAGAAGCAGATAACCAAAATTTAGAACGATTTATTCAACCATTTCATCGAACTATTTTACTATCAAGTTCTTATGATCCACCGCCGTTTTCATTTTTCATGATTTTTCTGTGCTCTGACGATGAGTTTTTATCTTCAATGAAAATTCTCCGACCCACTGATCGGATATTAAAACTAATCAAACAGAAATGATCAATCGGTGGAAAACTCTGGGAGACCGAACCAGTAAGTCATTATACAGAACTTCTACAATAGAAGTGCTTAAAGTGAAAATCGATTACCACTATTCTAAAAGAATTGAACAAGGATGATTGACAGGAGTTCTTTGTACAGGAGTCTGAAAGTTCAAACAAGAAATCGAGAAATGACGAGTATTAAAATCTCTGAAAGCATGTCAGTAAAAAATTTTTAAAAAAATGAAACTGTTGTGGATTTTAATTATTTGATTCAACAAACACTCAGAGAACCAGATGCGGAAATTTTCGTATTGTATTATCTACTTACCGAAGACAACATAATGAGAATAATGAGAAAAAACTGAAACTACTTGATGTGTCTTGAGTTACAATCCGCAAACTGAAACAATTTACCTTAATATCAACAATTTTACGGCAAAAATATTTATTGGTTGTACACTGAAAACCATAATTTTTCTGTATTTACACAACAAATCAAGTATATTGGATCTTAGAAAGATGACTTGTTGATTGTTTTTTTAAATAAAAAAACAGGCAGATTAGCAAAATAATCAGCCAGGTTTTGTAAAAATATCAAATATTTACACTCCCACCCCTTTCTTTCCCTATCAAAAAGAAACAATTGTTATTATTGAGCACTTCTAAATTTTTCTTTTGCTAAATAAAGCAAGGTTTGAACAAAAATCATCAAAAAGTGCCCCAAAGTTGTAAAAGTTAGTCAATTTCAATCACACGTTAAACCCACACTAGATAAAGCGCCGAAAACACAAATTTCGGAAAACTTTCCGATCAAATTTTCTGCGCTTGACGGGCTTTTTCAAGACAGCACTAATCATCCTGTGCCAAAAGTATGTCTTTCGTTCAAAACTGACGGAACAGAAAAGCCCTGAGCAAACCGTTCCCACTCCCACTAATTTGCGTCAGAAGAACTGAATACCTGCTAGCAAAAATTATAAGCCGGAAAATTGAAAGACTTTGTTGATCTCTTGTTAACAGTTCGATTCTATTCAAACGTAAAGGAAGTTTTTAAAAGTGGTTATTTTAATTTTGAGACAAGTGGCCAGTTTCTAACGTGGGACTGAGAACTGGATTACTGAGACAGATTCGTACAAAAAACAGCTCCTTAAACAGGATTTGTAGAAAAATCAGTATTTTTTAAAACTGCTGCTGATTTGAAGTACGTCTAAATAAATTGTCACAAATTAGATTCTGCAAAGTTTTGATGGCTAAATTAAATATTGAAGTTATAGAATTTTGACTGAACGGGGAAAATAAACAAAAACATTAGGACGTTGGCATTGTACAAATTTTTTTATTTTCGGTTTGTTCTGAAAAAGGTGCATACGTTAATCCAGAAACTTAATTTTTGCCTTTCCTGCATCAGAATCTATCGCATTAAGCTATAAAGAAAAAACGACAAAAACAGAAACTCAAATAGTCGATAGAAAATAGTTTGCACTGACCTAACTTTTTGCAATAAAGACAAAAATAACGTAAGTATACAAATTTTCCAATTTTTTTAAGACGAATATTTATACTTTCAAGCGTCAAAATTTTAAAGCTAGTTCAAAGCCTAACTTCAATTTTTTAAAAAATATATAAATAGATCGCCGTTGAAACCAGTAATCTTAAAGTTCTTTGAGGGGCAATTAAGGATAACCTACTCAAACAGCATCCTAAAATTAGCATTTAATAGATCTACTCTGCGTTTTTCTCTTTCCCTTTTTACCCTGGGTAAGTATTTAAAAACTAATTATTAACACGTATTTTTAAAAATTACATTTTATTGTCACTTGAACTAAAGCAACTAACTAATCAATTTAAAGAGTATTCATTGAGGAGGTAATATTCAAACCAAAAACCTGCGCATCTATGATTCCAGATGACTCTTTTGTTCATGAAAAAATGTTCATGAATCCGCTTTTGATCAGATTCAAGTGCGCTCGAATCCGCCTATGATCAGACTCAAGTGCGCTCATTTGGCCTTCGAGACCCTGTAATTACGAGCGCACAAAGGTCAGGTGTGCGCTCAAAATAGTCTGGACCAGGACGATTTCGAGAGCACACCTCAGCCTGGGTTCCCTTTTTAGAAAAAATTATAACGTGTTCTATTTCTTTGCAAGCCTGTTAAACGTGACCATGGAAATTTCGTTTGGGTTACAAATGAATTTGATTACTCAATAAAACAATCAATAATGATTAATTGCCCAGGTTACCCACCTTAGACGAAACTTTGAAAACTTACTAAGACTTATAAGCTGCCGTAGAAAACTTACAAAACTTTGTACGGCACCGTATAAGGCCGTAATAAGTTTTCTACGGCACCGTAGCCAATTGATGTAATTACTGATTTTTAAATTGTAAATCCTTAAAATCGACTTTGAATCTATCGCTTATCTAATACAACTCACTTTTTCATCACTTTATGGCACTGGGTATAACTTTTTAAATCTCTGAAAAATTACAAAACTTAGTACGGTGCCGTATAAGGCCGTATCAAGTTTTGTAATTTTTCAAAGGTAAAGTTTTCGAACTTAAATTTGCTCTGCAGGTAGGCCTGATGGTCAAAAAATTTATCTCAAATCAGTTCGAAATAGCAAAACCCTGTTACGTCTCTTCCAAGGCCGTACCGAACTTTGGAAGTCTAATGATATCTTTTAGAGTTTATGTCATTGATCAAGCAGAAAAAAATTTAATTCTAAAAATCCATCGAAAGCGTCAAAACTGAGACTTTGTTCCAAAGAAGACCAATGTTTACGTATTATGTCTCAAAAATGATTAGCTCTAAAATGAAGTTCGAAAAAAAAATGCGGTTTAAGTGAATCAGATAAAAGTAGCACTGTTTTCAACATGAAACTGTCAGTACCATTTACATAGCTGCTAATTAATTCCCTAATTACAAACAAAGTGTATATAAGAAAGAATAGAAAAATTATGTGTTTGGTTTGCGTTCTGTTCAATTAAATCTGTTCTGGTTTCAGAAAGAAAATTTTTATTCAAATTTTGGCTCATTTGAAAGTTCATTTTTGAGCTATTTAGAGTTGTCGAATGCTAACGAAAAGCAACGTAGGAGTCCCACTTTTTGTTTGGGTCCAAGTGCAAAAAGAATTTTTAGTTTAGTTTGTGTAGAAAAAAGTTCGTCTTTTAGTTGAGGTTTTTCGCTTATTTGAAAATTTTATTTTAAAACGTCTTTTTTTCCAATCTGGTCCTAGAGTTGTCGAATGCTAACGAAAAGCAACGTAGGAGTCCCACTTTTTGTCTGGGTCAAAGTGCAAAATGAATTTTTAGTTTAGCTTGTTCTTAAAGTTGTTGGTTTTGGAGAGATCTTTTCGAGCTTAGTTTTTTTTGAATAGTGCTCTGCTCAATTCTCCTATAGCTTTTGTTTGTAACTCCGCCGTAGCCGGTCCCCAGCCCGGATGAGAAAGGAGGAGGGAAACACACCCAGAACATACGGGAAAAGTCTCAAAAGGTCTGTTTTTCAACGTGACTGGAGCCTTTTCCGACAATTTTCCATGTATTATTTTATCTTAAAATTGTCTGTTTAGGAGAGAGCTTTTCGAGCCTAGTTTTTTTTATCTAGTGCTCTGCTCAATTCTCCTATAGCTTTTGTTTGTAACTCCGCCGTAGCCGGTCCCCAGCCCGGATGAGAAAGGAGGAGGGAAACACACCCAGAACATACTGGAAAAGTCTCAAAAAGTCAGTTTTTCAACTTGACTGGAGCCTTTTCCGACAATTTTCCAGCTTTTATTTTACCTTAAAAACCTTATTAATCTTGGTAAGGCCTTAGTACGGCACCTTATTGATCTTGATACGGCCTTAATACGGTAACTTAGAAAACTTATTACGGCCGTATTACGGACCGTAGTCAATTTTACAAGATCTTAGTACGGTTTTCATTCAAGACTTATACGGTGCCGTACTACGGCCTTACCAAGTTTTCCAAGTTCGGGCAACCTGGGTGATCAAAGTTTAGAGTTATGTTGTTATTTGTTTATCAATTGTAGCAGTACTAGCGCTTTACGATTGAAGAACTAATCAGAGCCTGTAATAACTGCATTTTAAGTCATAGATTATAAGAGCTTCGTCGGAAAATTTGGTTTCATACTGGTTTTGAAAAATAATTGTAAAATTAAATCGGAGAAACTCAAAACATTATCTTGAAAACTTGCTTTTTCAGCCTGTGCGAAGAAAAAACAATTTTTTAAAACTGAACCGAATTCAGAAATCTTTCGAGCCTTTTCATTAACTGTATCACGTTAGCATTCCCAAAATTGGGCAAATATGAAAATATTGTTGGTAGCAATTATATCAGGTGTTTGTTTACTGTTGTTTACAAGCAGTCGAGGAGATATTAATGGCGTCTACAAATACGGGAGAAAATGTCCAATTGAAGAAGCTTCCACTTACGCAATAGAGGTCAATGACCTGTTAGGGATTTGGTACGAGGTGGCAAGGACATCATTCCCGTTAGAACACATGCTGTCGTGCAATCATTTCACGTTCACAGTTGGAAATGACACTGATGACGATTATTACGATGAGTTCTCGACAGGTAAAAAAACAATACATAAATACTAAATTCTGCGGTCAAAAATTTATCTAGATTAAGTCAGCTCAGGTCGAGGTGTGCGTTAATGATCAGACCCATCCAGACTAAAATCGGTCTTGATCAGACCCATCCAGACCATAATCAGCCATGAACAGATTTTAGCTCGTTTTTAGAAATTGTGCTCGTTTTTACCTCGTTTAAAAATTTCTGCTCGTTTATAATTTTTTTCATTAAGAAAGAATTCCAAAGTCTGGTTATAGACTTAGTTTTTAATCATGAAACAACTTTTAAGAACCAAAGTTTTCTCTGGGACTTGTAAATTAAGAGGAAAAATTAAGAGGAGAGGAACACACCCAAAACATGCTGGAAATCTCAAAAAGTTGTTCGTTAGTTCAACTGTAGATTTTTTTCCGACAGTATTTAACCTATTTCATACTTTTGCTCGTTAATGATCAGAATTAAGCTCGTTAATGATCAGACTTTAGCTCGTTAATGATCAGAATTTAGCTCGTTAATGGTCAGAATTTAACTCGTTAATAATCAGAATTTAGCTCGTTAATGATCTGACTTTAGCTCGTTAAAGATCAGAATTTAGGCAGACTTTGACTAGGAAGCTCGTTCAGGTAGGCAGACCTTATTTTGACGCTCGTCCATTTAATCAAAAACGCACATTACCCCCCCCCCCCCCCCCCGTGCGTTTTTGATTGTCTGATCATTAACGGACACCTCGACCTGGGAGGTAACGAGAAGACCAGAAGGCGTGGGTTCATTTTTTTCAAGACTATGCTGGTTAACTTCTTAAACTAACATAACTCCATGATTGACTAAAATTGTGAGAACAGAGACAAATTTTTGTTTAAAATAAGCGGTTAAAGAGATACTAAATCAGAAAAAATCTTCTTAACTATCCGACAGAACATTGCAAAGAACTTAAAATAATGATTGTCTATTTATTCCTCAAATGATGTCAGGGCTAAATGCTCAATTCCAAAGTAACCAGATCATATCCATTATCAGTTAGCAACAGAGTTATAGACTATAAAACATATAGTCAGTCATAAATAATCAAATCAATTTTTGAGTACTCGAAGGGACAATTAATTAAAAAAAGTTTGAGTAAACTTTCCACTGCTGAAAATTCGCCCAACAAAATAAGAAATGTTCGTTTTTGATCGGGATTTGTTGGGAAAAACGGTCAAAGCCCTTATGTTTTTCTTATCATGGATTGAAACTTATCGACTTTTTTTGACATAGGAAGTCGTCATTTTTGAACGTTAATTATTTATAGGAGATGGCCGATTTGAGGGCTTTTTAATCAAAGCAATGACCGTTTTTGACCACTGATTTAAGAAGAATGTTTTTGACTGTGAAAGTTAGGATGAAACAATGAAAAAAGCTAGCTTTTTTCTGGGTAAGTTTGACAAGCACAAGCAACGAATTTATTGCAAATTTTAAGATTTCTTGAGTTGAATGCGGTAAACCTGGTTCCAAAAATAATATCCCTAAAATTGTAAATCCTATGGAGATTCACAACATTACATTGACTGCAAATCCTGTTTTTTTCGCAATTTTTAGCTTTGATACATTGTCTTATGTTAGAAAATCTGCACTCATTGACGATCTTAATTTGAGTAAGTTCAATTAGAACAACGGTCAACAACATTCAAAATTGGTAGTCTCTTTAAAAATGAACAAAACTGCAGTGTCCTGAGAAAACGATGAGAAATGGCTGGCTCATAGAAAAACAATCGAAGACGATCAATTCTTATTTTTCCCGTTAAAATTGATCGAAAACGACTGAAAACGATTGAATCCTAAAAATATGGATGAAAAACGGTGTCAATTCTCACTAAATTTGACGGTTTTTGATCAGTCTGTTCCACTGGAGCTGTGTGTAATGTCGGTGGCCGCCGTATTGGCCGACAGGGCGTTTAGCCGACAACCAAAAAATGAGAAATTTAACCGACAAGTTAAGTAAAATGAGCAATAAAACTTATTTGAGCAATGAAACACTATTTCGTAAGCGGACAAATATAACGCAATTTTTTCATCAACTAGTGTAATTAACGAAGGTCTATCCGTGGTCGGACCGTATTTTTTCCTTGCCGGCTAAACGCCCTGTCGGCCAATTTTCCTAGCACCTGTAACGTCAGTCTGTCCCACTTAGAAGATTCTGATAAGGGATGCAATAGATGCTATTAAGTTAACAAAATAGATCTGTTAACAAAAGTAAACAAAATGGATCTGTTCTGCTAATGCCCCAACCGGTGTTTTTGCACCATCCACCAAATTTAGGTAACTGCTTATTAGAAATACGCTTTATACATATCATTGCAGGACGACTTTATGTTCAAAGCTTTTTCAAAAAAGCTCCTCAAAGAAATCAAAAGATATAGAGCAATTGAAAGGGCCAGTTCGTTGAAAAAGAAAATTGTCAAAAAATGTAATACAAAAGCTGTCAAACAATTAAATACAAAAATTTTCTTTGGTGCTTACACCACGTTTCATTTACGTAGTAATTTCGAACATTCGTTGTATTCGCTTCTGCTGAAAACATTTTCATCATAATTAATTGTAAAAGCAGACCCTAACAGTCTGTTTATAAGGTACAAAAAAGAGTGCAAACTGTACGCGCATCAGTTTGTAATTATTTGAAAGATTACAGCAAACAAAAATTTTTTTGCATACTCGTGCTGAACTCCAGTCGGCAGTGGGCAGTTAGAATTAAGTTAAAAATCATTATCAAACCGTAGACTGATTAAGTTTTGCTGTTCTTGGATTAAGTCTAATTTAAAAGCAAAAGTTTGGGTGAGCGGTTGAATCAGAGCGCTGTTGTCCAGGTTCACAGAGCTCAACTATACTCAATGGACTAATGTCATTTTTGTTAATTTTACCATGCTAACATAAAAAAATAAATTGCCAACCGAGAAAGAAATGGAAAAATAATTTAAATTTTGCGAAAGCTTTCACTCAAGAAACAGTGGACGGGAGGTTCAGAAACTGAATTTGGCATCGTTATTGCTGACAACTCAAGTCAGAGTACCGATGGACGCCGGGAGCTACCAATGGACAAAACGGAAAAAATCTTTAGCACTAGATATATCGAAATATACATTCCTATGAAATATATATCCCTCCCCACTCACCCACCCTCTACGATCTCAACAATCGAATCAGTACAAAAAGCGTTTGAAAACTGCAAGCCAAAACATTCGGGAGATTCAATGCAGCTCTCTTTCTTCCTCAACGCAGCCGAGAGATACATTACAGTGCAGAGTTATACCCAAATCGTCACGGGCAGATATGCCCGATGTGTGTATCTCGTGTTCGTTTTTACTATGTTAATACAATGAAAGGGGTACCCCTTTTGGGAAAAGTAAGATACAAACGATGTCATCTAATTTCGTTCATTGTATGTAACTCATTTTCGAGCCAATTTTACTAAGGCGGAAATTTTGGGGTATACCTCACCATCGTAATGTAATGTCTAGGACCAGACAACTCTCTACAACAACTAATCGGACAGTAACTTATCCAAATCAAGACGTCCTGAACGCTGTAATTTGGAAGCTGAACCGGATTTGACCCTCAAAGGGACACTTCATTAGTCATGCACTGACCGAACTCGAGCTGACCATAAAATTTCATTGTCGCGTGTCAAATTTTACAATATTTTGTTTGTGATTGTACCCACGAAAGTTTCTTCTTAAAAGGGATACACTAGGGTACGATACTTAACTTGTTAGCTAACCCTCTGATACTCCTACTACGTTAAACTAGTTCTTCGGTCATTACAGAATTGGTTCTTTTCCGATTGTGCCCCCCCCCCAGTACGTTATGCACCCCGCAGTTACGGAGGACGTGTCATTGCACAGTTAATCATTATGTAAAAATATGCCACGTGTGCGTCTGGGGGGTGCAAATGTTATGCACCAACTAAGCTGGGGGGGGGGGGGGCACACATGGAAAAGATCTATATAATGATGTGATTCTCAGTAAATTATCTATGCTTAATGAATTCTTGAATGTGAACGCAAGTTCAATGCTCATAGAACTATTGTACGATGATGACAATACTCGACGTCTTTTATTTTTCAGGGTTTTGCTTCTAGTGTACATTGTTTGTAGATGATAGTTTCTCGAGGTTCTCAAAACCTAGTTAAGGATCATCTAACGAAAGTCATTCTGAAACAAAATTTAACGTATTCGATTACCCTTTGCTCTTTCGGAATGATCTCAGGACGGACACTCTTTTACAATTTTTGTTGAATAAATTTCATAAAAATCGTTATAAGCTTTTGTTTTGATTGTCATATAGAGCCTCAAAGAGCAATTAAGTCTTTTACGACTACTAATACTAACTTCATATTATGGTAAATTTAAGGTAAGCATTTCTTTAATTTTTTATCATTGATAGGTAAGGTAAAAATTTCTTTACTTTGACAAAAAAATAAATAAAATTAATTTTGCAACGTATCTGTACGAAAATACAGATTTTTTATTTTTTTACTTATACTGCTTTGAGACTCTTAACTGCTTTTTTGAGCAACTTAAACTTACTTGATCTTGTTTTGTAAAAACCGAAAACATTAATTGTAGTTAGGCAGGTGTTTTTCATTTACTAATTTTGATATAAGTTAAAGTAAGGCTAAACTATCTGAAGCCCTCATATAAGTTAAGGTCTCGTTTCAGGTAAATTTAACTGTACCTTATTAAATGCGTTATAGATTATCATACTCGGTTATATGGCGCCAGTTATTTGTATTTTAGATGCAATTAACGAAATTCAACTTACTCTGAGCGGAGTTTATTTTGGTGTTACAACCAGAACTCATGTTGCTAAAATCTCAATTCCTCCGGACATAAAATACCTCGACAAATTTTTATTCCAATTTGAACGACCGATCGGCTTCGAATCAAACAGCTTAGACGTAAAAGTCGCCTTTCACGAGCCAGAAAAGTATATTATTTTATTCGGTTGCCAGAATGTAAACAGTCCAATTTTACGAACATTTGGTGGTGTGAACAGATATGTTTGAGTTCTGATGAAAGAAAGATTACCCGATATTGTCGATATCGAAACAGCAATTGAATTGGCTACCCGCTATGCTAGCAAAAGGGATGTATTTATAAGAACTCATCGATTTCAATGCGGAGAATTTTGAAGCAAATAACCCGGGTCGAGGTGCCAACGCTAAAAATTGCAAGACAAGCCAGATATGTGATAAATGCCGTGAAAAGAGAGTGCGATTTTGATGAATGCCGAGTTGCAATTTTTAGGTGTGAGCAAAAATCACAACTAAAAACCGAAAATTTAAAAAAAAATCACATCATTCAGCTGTCCAGTATAGATGCTTGTTATTTTCACCGATAATCAAAGCAATTGTTACCTTATTTTTTGACAAAACCTAACTGTTTTAAAATTATTTTAGATATGAAAATATTTATCTCTGTATATTTATATTTATGCCCTGATTATTGTTATGCTCAAAAAAATTTTCAAAAAATGCAGTTAAGACTAGGACATTTTGTTCAGGCAATTTACGTTGCCATTTACATTTTGAACTTCTTTGAATCGCTCAAACGTCATATTAAAAGTTCTATCATTAAACTAATAAAATTTAATGATGTAAATGCTTGAAGTTCAAGTTTTTGTTGAGATATCCTAAGTATTGTGCGCATGAAATTAAAGAGTTTACTAATTCAAAATACTGCTCTGGAAACTCATACTACTCATAGAAATTAAGATTTAAAGTGGTTCGGGCCCTCAGCCTCAAAAAATCTAATAAAGTTCGAAAAAAAGTAGTAGTTTCTCTAACTTAGCTCTGTAGCTGATTTTAGTTCTCCTAAAAACTTTCTGCCTTGACAAGTTTGAAAAGAAAATGGGCATAAATCCAGAGTAGCAATATTTAACCTACACTAGCTAACTTCCAGTCCACATGCCTATCAAAATTACAGCAAAACATGCCAAATCTAGGTAGAGGCTCTTTGTCTTGCCACGATAATGGAAAGACTTCAATAACAAAATCAAAATACAAAAGAAGGAAAACATATAAAAATGGAGCAGTATATATCTATATATATATATATATATATATATATATATATATATATATAAATATATATATATTGTCCGCAGGTTCGTCACCTATTAGGCATTCAACTTTTATCTTCGTTGAAAAATATAAGTTTCCGTAAAATTTCTAAATCTGTTCAGTTGAGACACAATCAGCACTGACATCAAATTCAAATTTTACTAAATAACGCGCTTATAAAAAACCTAACTTAATTAATCATTATAATTTTATTCTAATTCAAATCAAAACTATTGAAAAGTATTAAGACTTTCGTACTTTTGCTATAATTTTTTTTGAATTGTAATTTCTACAAATGTAAACTCAAAAAACTGCCCCTTTTGTTGCACATAATTTTTTTTTCAAAATCAAAGGAACTGACATTTTTTGGCAGTATCTTTGTATTTTTCCATTTTTGCACCAAGTATGCAAAGAAAAAGACACCAAGTTTTTGGATTATTCGGATCCAATATACAAAAAATCACTTTATCTCAAAAAAACTTTTTCTTCTTAAGATATCATTAAAACTCCAATAGCGTGAGAAAATTAACTGGTTTTTCATCATTGCTCAAAGCTCAAACTGCTTTTTCAAAAGAGAAATCAAAAGTATTTTTGATTTTGTCAACTAGATTTAACAGAAAGCTTGGAAAAAATTCTACGGGTTCACATAATTCCTTGATAAAGAAAAACCTGCGAGAAGTACCATTAGTGGTTTTGGGAGAATGAAACTTAAACAATACGAT
This sequence comes from Convolutriloba macropyga, assembly GCF_964194025.1. Taxonomy (NCBI): domain Eukaryota; kingdom Metazoa; phylum Xenacoelomorpha; order Acoela; family Convolutidae; genus Convolutriloba; species Convolutriloba macropyga. The sequence goes on from NC_134470.1 coordinate 5,331,398, forward strand.
AGAGTTCAAGTATCGTAGAATTGAGTAATTCACTGTTTTGAAGAGGAAGACTACTATTTCCTGTACTTCAGGCAGAAAAAACGACAATTGCCCTGCTTATACGATAAACGTACCAAAATAGTTTTGCATTTTTTAAAGTTAATTGGACTTAAGATATCTATTGTACATTACTGAAGATACAGACAAAATCATTTTCACTGCCTTTGTTGCGTCTTAAATCAAATATTTCTCACCGTTTTTCGCTTTTTCTTATTCCTCTATGGACTGCAAACGCAAAGAAAAGTTTAAATTCTCAGCAAGAAATTCAAGTTTCCTGCAATAAAGAGAAACTCTGCAGGCAATTTTAAAACTCTTTGGAAAACGTATATTGATATAAAGCCGCTTCCCTGAACTGTCACATGAGTGTCAGGCGAGCATGATATTTTTCATAATTCATTTTTCTCAAACTATCGTTTGCATCAATTGAGATTTGAGTTTTATAGATCAGGAAAACTTGTTTTCAGTCACTTTATATTGTGGGTCAAAAGTATATCTTCAGTTCTTTTTTTGGTTCAAGAAAGTAAGTTAATTATCTAATCTGCTGAAAAAGGACATAATGTTCCGAGAATATTTGTTTTGTTGGTACTTATGTAAATCTCCTATGTGCTCATTCTCTTAATCGCCTTTTTGTGTAGTTTCAGGGAACCTTCGACGTCTCTTAGGCTGCGGCTATTTAACCGCTTGAGATTTTGCAAGATATTCTTTTGTAAACGCTACAAAACGCTCAATTTGATTCATTATCATCATTTTTAACTTTACTCAATTTTTTAACTAGCAGGTCAATGAAAATCTCATACGGAAAAAAATTTAAAAGAAAATGGTAAAAATTATCTTTTTATCACAAAAACAACCAGTAAAAATTTTTCAATTCATTTTATGTAAATTGTTACCACTGTGCACAAAAAATTTTGTTATCTGATTGAATATAATTTTAGATCTGAAAAAGTGTTCTCCTGAAAAACATTATAAGTGTTTGGATTAAGTCTTTCGTTTTTCAATCACATTGAAAATTTTCTGTTTTCGGCTTTAAAACATCTTCGAAACAAAATCAAAGAAAAATTATCGTAACCGTAGGAACTTGGATATAGGTTTGAAGTTAGAATACAATTGATTTCAATACTTTGTTGTATCCAGAACCTAAGCAATGACGAAATTTAATCGTTTTTCGGTGCATATAATGAGCTATAAATATACTCGTCCGAATAACTAATCCAAAAGGACGGCCATTGCAAAGTAGATGGATATTAGAGTAATACTGAAATCTGAATGAAGTATCCCGGAGGTTGTTAGCAGAGCATATCAGCGCTGAATCCGTCTAGAAGTATTCTGTGTTTAGGATCGCAGTACTTTGTTCATTTCAATTTACACTTGTTAGACTTGAATTTTGATCAAAATTAACTGCATGAAAAGCAATGTTTTCAGTTTAAACCTCACAAACACGGACTGTTTTATGTGCGATTATGTGCAATTGTGACAGTAGTCTGCCCAAATTTAATTTTGTGGTATGAGCATTTTTCACGATACACAGCATAAATTTTGCCTGAGCAAACTCTATCGCCTAAAAATTAAACATATTAAAGAAAAAATGCACATAAAGAAACTTAAAATAATCTGGAGAAGCAATGTTTCAGAACTGAATAAAGCTTTTTCTCTTGATATGTGCTGGTTCAGCGCTGAAATGCTCTGAGTCCCGAGTCGAGTGCATTTTACATATAGATATATCTTTACATATATATGTATTTATATTTTTTATATGAATACATATATATATATATATATATATATATGCATTTATATATCTATATATACATACATAAATATATATATATATATATATATATATATATATATATATATATACATATATATATATATATATATATATATATATATATATATATATAAATATATTTATATATATTGTGGTACGGAAGTACCCGCCAGGACCTGAAACAAAGACTCACCTACTATTATAAACACTACTAACATCCATATATTATTATACTATCCACCCATTCGGGAACCTGTTCAAACTTTAGTTCATTTCATTTAGTCTCAATCACTTGATGACTCAATTCAGTTGTACGCAGTAAACTTTCTATCACTTGTCCTTAACACCTATGTAAATTCTAACATCTGTACACAGCGATGACAGGTATTGTCTGGTCTCGCCTCTATCTCTCTACGCCGTGAACTTATTCACCGCTTTTTGCCTGAATCGTGAAAGAAAATAGTTGAATTGTGAAAGTTTAAGAACTGCTCTTTTATCCATCTTGACATGGCGCAGCCAGCAGTAGCTAAATCCCCAATAGGAGTAACACTATATTGGGACAACGGACCACAACCAAATATAGTGTGGGAAAAATGGTTCGAAACAGTAAAACTGGCCATAACAGCCAAGGAAAATATACAAGTAGAAAAACTACTTAGACCCAGACCACAAAGTGCAGAACTCGATTATCCACCCGAGCCCTGTTATGAACCACCCACATCAGACGAAACAACAGCCGAGAAAAGGCAACGCGAACAGCGCAACATCAAAAGAAAAAGTTGACTGGCAAAATCAATGCTTAGCAGTAGAAGACAAAGGCCCCTACATTGACAACACCCCGTGGGACGAGGCCGACACAAAAATAAAAAGCCTCATTTACCCGACAAACTAAGCATTACATTCGGAGATAAAACATCAGTATTAGTAAAAGAAAGAAACCAAGTAGCAAGTAAAACAATAATGCGTAGAGTGAAGGAACCGCGAGGCACACTTAAGCCACTATGGAATATAATCCCGGAT